>NC_135536.1:131548576-131849485 GCF_045843805.1 Urocitellus parryii | reverse complement strand
ATATTAACCTTTGTGAATAATCACTTCAAACATCAAATGAACCAATCAAAGGATAGATTGTCAGAGTGGATCAAAATAAACACAACAGTATGTTGTCTGCAAGAAATTCACCTTAAATGTAGATACATATGGATTAAAATTCAAAATTTAATGCAATCTATCACATAAACAGACTAAGAAGGAAAATTCACACAATTATATTGATGTATGCAGAAAAAGCATTTGACAGAACCTACTATCCATTCATGGTATAAAAAAAAAAAAACTCAGTAAACTAGGAAAAAGGGGAACTCTTTCAGCTTGGTAAATATCTACCCCAAACTGATAGCATAATATCATATATTTTTTTAAAGAGAGAGAGAGAGAGAGAATTTTAATATTTATTTTTCAGTTTTCGGTGGATACAACATCTTTGTATGTTGTGCTGAGGATCGAACCTGGGCTGCACGCATGCCAGGTGAGCGTGCTACTGCTTGAGCCACATCCTCAGCCCGCATAATATCATATTTAATGGTGAGAAACTAGAAGCTTTCCCACTAAGAGCAGGAAAATAAGGATATCTCTTCTTGCCATTCCTGTTCAGGAAGTCCTAGCTAAGTAGTAAGACAAGAAAAGGAAACAAAAGATACAACTGATTGGAAGCCAGGCACAGTAGCATGTGCTTGTAATCCCAGCTCTTGGGGGGCTGACTGAGGCAGGAGGACTTCTTTAGCCCAGGAGTTCAATATCAGTGTGAGCAACAAGACTCCATCTCACACCTGTAATTCAACTGCCTTAGGAGGCTGAGGCAGAAGGATTGCAAGTTCGAGGCTAGCTTTAGCAATTTAGCAAAACATTATGTCTCTTTAAAAAAAAAAACAAAAAACAGATTTATATTATCTCTGAACTGGGTGAGATTGAAACAACTCTTTCCACAAAGAATTTAGTTTTGGGGTTGCTGCCACAGTGATTTCTAATGATTTTAATGACGGAAATCCCCTAAAACACTCTCAGACCATACTCCAGTGTAAACACGGAGGCAGAAGAAGGCTATTATGCCCAAGAACTTTTAGCTTTTCCACTTGATTACACTTTTATGTTTTTCACACAAGAGGATTTTCTAATTGTTTTCTGCTTTCAGAATTTTTTTCCTAATAATTAAAAAAAAAATCTATAGTTTTTCCACATTCAGTACATTCCTAAGGTTTTTCTTCCTTTTGTTTGCTAAGGTGTAGTCCCCCACTAAACTTTTCCTACATTCATTAGATTTCTCCTACCTGTTATAAGTCCTATTTGAAGACTCTTCAAATAAGTCCTATTTGAAGATCCCAAATTCCTTTCCAGTATGACGTTTCTAATGTTTCAGAAAAGCTGCACGCCCACTGAAGGCCTTCCCTCAGTGGCTGCATTCAAGACATCTCTCCCCAGTGTGAATTCTTTGATGACTAATAAGGTGTGAATTCTGACTGAAGGCTTTCCCACATTCAGGGCACTTATAGGGCTTCTCTCCAGTATGAAATCCCATTGAATCCATTTGCAATTCTGCTTATTCCAGAGGAATCTGAATAAGGAGAAGGGTGTAAAGTCTTCCTTTTTCTTTTTTTAGGATACTCATTCATCTTTTCAATCTCAATTTTACTGATGAAGAAACATATTCAGTGAAAGTCAAGTCAACTAAGAAATGGCAAAACCAGAGATGCAAATACATGTCTTCTGATTCCTGGACATTGAATAACTCTAACTGTATGTGGGTACATCTTCATGGCTAAGCACTGCCACCACCAAGTTACATCTTGTTTCCAGTTCTTTCTCGGCCAACAATTGTAAGGAGGGGAAGACCACCACCTAAGAAAAACGTTTCCCGGGGCCCCAGCCGGCCCAGGCACAGCTGAGGTGGCTGCGGCGCAGCGCGGGCGGAGAGGGCCCAGGCCCTCGCGCTCCAGGGCGATCTCCTGATCTCCAAGTCAGAAATGGAAGTTTTTCACATTCAAGTTTCCTTCCAGTATGTAGTCTCTGATGTTTAAGAAAAGCTCTGCATCCAGTGAAAGATCTCCTACATTGTTGACATGCATAGAGTTTTTCTCCACTGTGGAGTCTCTCGTGTTCAGTAAGGCGAGAACGCTGCCTGAAGGATTTTTCACATTCATTACACTTGAAGGGTTTCTCTCCAGTATGAATTCTCTGATGTGTAACTAGGTGTGAACTCTGACTGAACATTTGTCCACAGTGGTAACACTCATAGGGTTTCTCACCAGTGTGAATTCTGTGATGTATAGGGATGTATAAGATCTGAGCTTTGATTGAAGGCTTTCCCACATTCACTGCACATACAGAGATTCTCAGGTGTAGGAGAAGGTTTGAATTTCCCTTAAAGGCCTTTCCACACTCTTGACATTCATAGCGATTTTTGCCATTGTGAATTCTTATATTATGTCTAACCAGATTAGAGCTCTGGTTGAAGTCTTTTCCACATTCATGGCATATGTATGGTTTCTTTCCGGTATGGATTCTCTGATGTATAAGAAGATTTGAACTCTGATTAAAGTCTTTTCCACATTCATTAAATACATATGGTTTCTTCCCCATGTGAATTCTCTGATGTATGATCATGTTTGAGCTCTGGTTAAAGATTTTTCCACATTCCTTACATTCATAGGTCTTGTTTATGTATGAACTTCCTGATGTTCAGTCAGTCTTGAGTTCTGTTTGAAGGTTTGGCCACAGACCTCATATCTTATGGGATCTTTCTCCTACAGAAAGTATTTTTTCTCTATGACATCCTTGGCGTTGGTCTCCTGCCATGGATTTCTTGGAGATGAGATTCACTTCCCTGATAACTCTCTCTTGGGATGGGAGATGTCTCGCTGCATCTTCCAAGGGGTTTATCCAGTGCCTCAATATCTGGTCCTCAGGTTCACTGGTATTGACTAACTCACATTCCTGGGAGATGAGCTTTGAAGTCTTTCTGGTGAAGCTCTTGCTGAATCTTTTTCTTCAGATATTTCCATCTTTGACTTCCACTGTTTCATCTTATTTCTGGTCTCAGAATCTCCAGGCCACCCCAGTCTCCCGCTCGGCCAGGGCCCCCTCTGCGGCTGCCATCGTGAAGCCCCTCTCCTCTTGGGGGCAAGACATTGTTTCAAAATAAAAATTAAAAAGGACTGGGGATGTAGTTCAGTGGAAAAGCACCCCTGGGTTTAATGCCCCAGTACAAAAAAAAAAAAAAAAAAAAGAAAAAAACATATATATATTGATTGGGAAAGGGAAAAAAAATAAAATTTTGTTTACAGATGACATGATCATCTCCCCAACACTGCAAAAAACTTTTAATAAAAATAGTAACCATTTATGGAGATATCCTGGCACACAAAGCAGTGAGATGAGACTGTGGATCAATTTATGTATGAGGCCTGTATCCTTTGGAGGTAGTAACAAAGAAGATCAACTCTCTAATCTTTGACCTAAGGATTCAGCAGGAAAACCTATAGGTGGATAGAGCTGCCCATCCAAGGCTGAGGGAAGGCCCCTGAGATAAATTCATTCCAGAAAAGAAGTCTAGCTCAAGACATGAGATTCAGAATCTCCACACTCCCATCCATCTACCCACCCAAACGTCCATCCATCTATCCATCCATTCAACACAGAGCATAAGCCAACTAAGAGCAAGGCAGGGCTATTAAAAAAAAAAAAAAACTTGATTGGTCTCCATCCCTTAAACTTTTGGGAGCCCCAACCTTATCACACATACCTGCTCAACTGCATCTATAGCTTACCTTGTGTAGGGTGTTACTGTAAATTTTTTTTGCAAAGAATTTTATAGTTTTGCTTTTGACATTATTTGGTTTCACATTAACTCATTTAATTTTTAATTTTTTTTTAGCTGTAGATGGACAACACCTTTATTTTATTTATTTATGTGGTACTGAGGATCAAACCCAGTGTCCCTCACTAAGCCACAACCCCAGCCCACATTAATTCATTTAACTTGGAAATTACTATTATTTTTTAAATAATAGTAATAGCAGTCATTTCATATCCTTCAGAGGGTTGTGGTTGAGAAATTCTAACCTACAAATCCTTCTCAATTGTACCAAAATGTTTATCAGTTTTAAATTTCATAACAAAGTCAATAAAATTAATTTATTCTAGAAAAAATATATCATTTGCATTGTTCCCCACTATCCAGAAATGAAATACTTAGTTATAAACCTAAAATAAATACATATAAGACCTATATGAAGAAAACTACAAAATTCTGGTGAAAGAATCACAGAAGAACTAAATAAATGGACAGATAGTCCTTGTTCACATGTAGGAAGACTCAGTGTTAAGTTGATCCATAGATTTGATGCAGCCCCAATCAAAATCCCAGCAAGTTATTTTGTAGATATTGATGAACTGATTCTCATTTTATTGGAGGAGAAAAAGACCCAAAATAGTCAACACAAAGTTGAAAGAATGGAACAGGAGTGGAAAACTGATATTACTTGACTTCAGACTCACTATAATCAAGAAGGTGTGGTATTGATGAAAAAAAAAAGAGATAAAATGTGTTAATGAAACAGAATACAGAGCCCACATTCATACAATCTACTGATCTTTAACAAAGGAGCAAAAGCAATACAATGGAGCAAAGATAATCTTTTTAAGACCTTTCCTGTTTGTGGATAGGTAGACTTATATTGTTAAAATGGCCACATTACCAAAAGTAATCTATAAAGTAATCTACTTTATAGTGAAAATCCCATTAAAATACCAATGACATTCTTCACAGAACTAGAAAAGACAATCCTGAAAATCATATGGAAAAACAAGACCCAGAATTGCCAGTTGTAAGCCAAAAAAGCAAAACTGGCGCATCACAATATCCAATTTCAAATTATAGTATAAAGCCATAATAACAAAAACAGCATGATATTGGCATAAAAACAAGACATGAAGACCACTGGAACAGAATAGAAGACATAAAAACAAACCCACATCTGATCCTTGACAAGGGTACCTAAAACATATTGGAGAAAAGATGTCTTATTAACAAATGATTCTGGGAAAACCGGGTATTTATAAGTGGAAGAATGAGACTAGAGCCCTATTTCTCATCCTGCACAAAAGTCAACTCAAAATGGATCAAATACCCAGTAATAAGACCAGAAACTTAGCAATATTTAGAAGAAAACAAGAGAAATACTCCATCATGTAGATCCAGGCAACAACTTCCTCAGTAGAACTCCTATAGCTCAAAAAAATAATACTAAGAATCAACCAATGAGACAACATCAAATTTAAAAGCTTCCACACATCAAAGGAAATGATTAATAACATGATGAGAGAGCCTACAGAATGGGAGAAAATCTTTGCCAACTACTCTTCTGACAGAAGATTAATATCCAGAATACATAAAGAATTCAAAAAAACACCAGTTTTTAAAAAATCAATAAATGGGCAAATGAACTAAACACATGTCTTGAAAGAAATACAAATGGCCAACAATCAAATGATCTTTAGTAATCAGGGAAATGCAAATCAAAATTACTCTGAGATTTCATCTCACTGAGCTAGAATGGTAATCATTAAGACAACAAATAATAAATGCTGGAGAGGATATGGGGGAAAAAGAACTCTTAAACAATGTTAGTGGGATTATAAATTAGTGCTGTCAAGGTGAGATTGCAATACATCACCCAGTCAATCTTAAAGCAGGAGACGGAACCTTCATTTACCAGCCGGTGGTCTGGATCCACCAGCTAGCTGGCAGACCAAGGGGTAGGCTGCAAGTCTACACCCTTCAACCCCCTTCTGGGATTTGAATACATCTTTTATAGTCCAAAACCATATTAAAGCATAAATGGTTGTTGCTATGATTGAAACCATAAACAGATGTGATCTAAAATCATAAGCAGAAAAGGGAATGGGCCAAAATGTCCCTAGCTGTGTACAAGTGGTTACTAACATCTAGACAATCCATCTCTGACAGGGTACATAGTTCAAGAAAAACAGGAACCAAAAAGAGAACACTTTTACATTGTATAAGAATTGCCATTTTGTGTTGCCAAACATGCTATGCTAAGCAACTGTTGATGGTTGTACAGAAGTGGGACTTTCCATGGGAGAAGCATTTCTTACATGACGTAGAGTCTTAGGGCAAAATGGAGTCTGTTTGGTCATTGCCCATAGAGCCTGGCCCATAACAGTGTAACCACTATGGAAATCAGTGTGAAGCTTCCTCGTAAGACAAGGAATGCAACCACTATATGACCAACTGGTATATAAATACCACTCCTTGGTATTTATCCTAAAGAATTAAGTCAGCATACTATAGCAATACATACATACCCATGTTTATAGCAAGCACAATTCGCAATAGCCAAGCTATGGAACCAGACTAGGTATCTGTCAGGAAATGAATGGATAAAGAAAATATGTCATATATGTACAATAGAGTTTTATTCAGCCATAAAGAAAAACAAAATTGTGTCATTTTCAGGAAAATGGATGGAACTAAAGAGCTAGAGAAGGAAAATAAGAAAAGAAAGAAGGAAAGGATAAAAGGTGCCCATGAAAATAAGAGGGGAAACTAGGAGGACACAGGAAGGGCATTAAAGGGAAAGGCAAGGGGAGATTCTGAGGAACAGAACTGATCAAATTATGTTAAATGCATGTAAAAACATGCCACAATGAGATCCACTATTCTGTATAATTGTTAGGTGCCAATAAAATGTTTTAAAAGTCTTTTAATCAAATGGGGCTGCAACAGCTGGACATCTACATGCAGAAAAGTGACTCTAGATGCAGACATCACATCCTTCACAAAAATTAACTCCAAGTGGATAATAGACCTAAATATAAAATGTGAAACTATAAAACACTAGAAGTTAACATAAAAGAAAAACTAGATGGCCTTGGGTATGCCGATGATTTTTTTAGTTGCAATACCAAAGACATAATCCATGAAATAAGTAACTGACAAACTGGACTTTATTGAAAACTTCCTACTCTGTGAAATATAATATCAAGAAACTAAAAAGAAAAAGCACAGAATGGAAGAAAAATGGCAAAACACACACCTGAAAAAGGACTGCTATCTAAAATACATAAAGAATCCTTAAAATACTATAAGAGACTAGTGTTATAGCTCAGGGGTAGAGTGCTCGCCTAGCATGTCCAAGGCCCTGGGTTCAATCCTCAGCACCACATAAAAAATAAAATAAAGATATTGTGTACAACTAAAACTAAAAAATAAATATTAAAAAAGGCCTTAACAGAGCCCTCACCAAAGAAGATGTACAATTGACAAATAAGCATATATAAAGTGTGAAAACACACTGTAGAACAGCATATATTGAATGACTCAGGATGGAGAGGAAAGAAATAAGTGGTCAGGAAAAAGATGGGAAGGAAATTCACTTATTTACACTGTTTTTTCCTAGAGGCTGAGATTTCCGGTGACTTATTTGCTGCTTTGTGCTTTTCTCAAACACATGGGATTACGTTTTGTTATGGTTTAGATATGAGATGTTCCCCAGAAGCTCATATGTGAGACAAGGCAAGAAAGTTTAGAGGTAAAATGATTGAGTTATGAGAGCCTTAACCTAACCAGTGCATTAATCTACTTGACTGGATTAACTGGGTGGTAACTATACTCAGGTAGGGTGTAGACGGAGGAGGTAGCTCACTGGGGATGCCTTTGTCCCTGGTGAGATGGTGGTGCATGCCTATAATCCCAGACATTTGAGAGGTATGAGCAGAAGGATCACAAGTTCCAGGCCAACCTCTGCAAATTAGAGAGACCTTGTCTCAAAAAAAATTTTTTTTAAAAGTCCTAAGTTTTAAAATCAGAGTAACTGAGAAAGTGGTGAGTCACATAACAAGGCAATGCTAGAGACCTATCCAACTTTCAAAGGAAGAAAATCAGTTCAGATTAGGACCTGAGAGTGGAGCTTGTGGACATCCAGGAAGAGGATCCCATTTGGAAATAGATGCTGGGACTCTAGAAGACCTGTGCTGTGTTTAGCCCCCCCGAACGTGACCCAAGCCTTGAAATAGTGAAGTGGAAAGAGGGTGTGCTATATCCAGGGTGCACATGGCAGCCATGGAGGCCCCCAGACATCCCAACGTTTTAATGGAAAAGGCAATGGCAGCCCCTCCTGGATGAGCACCCTCAGAGGCGTCTGAGGGCTGCCTTGGGGAGGACAACAGTGCGTGAACTCTGCTAGTGTGTCCCTCATGAATGAGAGGCAGAGTAGTGACATTTTAAAAAGAAGCAAAAGCTACAAACCTGGAAAAAGACAAAGGTTTTTATGCCTACCTCACTTGGGCCGAATCTTTCCGAAGGAAAGGTGGTAAAAAAAAAAAAAAAAAAAAAAGTAGGAAGCAGTTTTGCTCTCCCATTTTCTTCAAAGAAATAATTGGATGTGGAAGAACTGGCTTCTGAGTCACAAGGAAGCCTTTTCCCCATTGGGAGCAAAAACAATGAGGACAGGGAGTATGAAAGCCACCAGCTCACAACAAGCTCAGGAAGAAGCTGAATAAACTTTTGAACAATTTGTCTCATCCTGCTATACCAAGAGGAAATTTCAAAACATTAAGAACTATCATGTGTATGTAGTTACACACCCTTTTACTTTACTTGAATGAGCTTGAGTCATGAAAGAAATGCAAAGAAAATACAAGAAAGCAAAGCCCTCTGATCCTCACTGCTCAAAGGAGACTGCAGAGCAGCAACACTGGCATCAGGGACCAGTGGGGCCTGGCATCTGGAGCCTGCACACACCACCACATGGGAAGCCTACCTTGCCCAAGGCCTTCTCTGCAAAAGAAACAGCCTGGCACAGAGGTGTTTTCAAAAGCCACCCTTCCCGTTTCCTCCAACCCTCAACTCACCAAAGCCTCAAACCCCACCTGAAAAGCCCCATTCTTGTCCCATGGGATAGGTTCTATTTAATCTAGAAAGGGAGGAAGCACACTCGGCGAGCAGGAAGCAATAGCATTAGTGGGGGAGCCAAGAACAACACTGAGGCTGAGAACAATACAGGACCATTAGGATGGCTTCTCCTGTTGGTTATGGTCTCTAGGAAAGAAAGGAGACTGGAGTACAAATTCCACAAATGGGGAGTGGGTTGTGCAGTTTTCTAAAAATTAGAGTGATGGTTTAACAATGTATCTGAGGGTTTGCCTTTATTAAAAATGATCTTCCTGGGCTAGGGTTGTAGCTCAGTGGTAGAGTGCTCGCCTAGCACGTACGAGGCCCTGGGTTCCATCCTCAGCACCACATTAAAATAAATAAATAAAATAAAGGTATTGTGCCCAACTACAAATAAAAAAAATATTTTTTTAAATGATCTTCCTTCTTGGACAGAAAGATTGGCCTTCAATAAGGTATCAATGTCTGTCTGAATGGTTTAGCTCAAATCATCCCCAATGTATCAAGTGATATGGCCATGAACCTGGTTTAAAATCATTGCCCCAAAGTGGCAGGGAACCTCCAAAAGAAAAATGACTTTAGAAGAAAACAATTATTTTCCTTTCACATGTTTCTATGAGGGGTGATTTTATGAGTGAGACTTACATTTCCCTTAAAGGATCTTTTGAAAATTGAAAATTAAAAATATTACTTTTAACATGTTCTGTAGTCTACAGAATGACCCACAAAAAAAAAAAACCCGAAAACAAGCTTATGCAAGGATTAAACTTGCTACAGAGTCCCAAAATTACTATAAAAGAGCACTACATTTAACTTGGAGTTTCCTAGCAGCCAAAGTATAAACAAAACAAGATCAATTCAATAATAATAATGATAATATAAGCCAGTTGTCTAGAAGTCTTATCTTGGTAGAGATTTTAGAAAATTTCCCCTATGTGGGATATTCTGTAAGGTAACTTTTAACTAAATTCTATACTTGTACTGTGACATCAAGACCCTAAGAACACTCAAACGCAGTGGCGCATGCCTGTAATTCCAGCAGCTGGAGAAGCTGAAGCAGGGGGATAACAAGTTCAAAGCCAGCCTCAGCAACAGGTGAGGCCCTAAGCAACTTAGTTAGACCTGTCTCAAAATAAAATATAAAAAGGGCTGGGGATGTGGCTTAGTGTTAAGCACCCCTGGGTTCAATCTCTGTTACCAGAAACAAAATCCAAGACCCCAAGAACAAAGATCCAAGGCTGGATTTATTATTGACACTCACAGCCCACTGGAAAGCTGCCATCTCACCAACTGTAGGTCACTGTCCCCGATTGACAGGGAGCCTATAGACAGAAGAAGTAGGAACATGACATTAAGGGGATAATTCTATAGACTAGACCTGTGTACTGACACTCCCTATTTTCTCTTAAAAAGCAATTGACCCAAAAAGCAATTTACCTGAGACCAGTCTGGCCTTGTGCTGGCTTAAGTCAATAGGATATGTTAAATACCGTGGCAAACAACCTGTGATCTGTAGAACTACTGTTAGGGTAGAGGCATGTAAGACTCCTCTCTGCCAATAAGAACATGAATTATCCTAAAGGGGGACGTTAGTAATCTTTTTTTTGTTGTTGTTGTTGTTTTAAATTTTCTTAGTTGTAGATGGACACAAAACCTTTATTTATTTGTTTGTTTATTCATTTATTTGGTGCTGAGGATCGAACCCAGTGTCTCACGCATACTAGGCGAGCACTCTACCACTGAGCCACAACCCAGCCTGACTTCTGTAATCTTTATACAGAGCAGACATTCCAAGACTCAGGAAGGATAATTAGAAGCAAAACTCACCAACCATAAAAGCTATAAAATCACAAGTTCTGATTAGAATCAGAAAGCAAGGGCCAATGACAGAGAGTTGCCTTTAGATCTTTAGCATATCATTTTAATGCTATTTGCCTCAGCCCCATTTGCTAGACTACCTATCAGTATCTAACAAGAACTTTCTTTACTTTGGCATGGATTATAAATAACTCTAAGGGGCTGGGGATGTGGCTCAAGCGGTAATGTGCTCGCCTGGCATGCGCGGGGTGCTGGGTTCGATCCTCAGCACCACATAAAATAAAATAAAGATGTTGTGTCCACCGAAAACTGAAAAATAAATATTAAAAACTTCTCTCTGTCTCTCTCTCTTTAAAAATAAATAAATAAATAACTCTAAGGTCAAATATCATTATACATATCACATATCAAATATGATTATACATATACATATCTTGATTGATAGTTGTTACCCTAATAATCAACTTTGTATCTTCAACCCATTTGAATGTATTTCTGCTAATGACATATATTTCTTTTGTTTTCTTAGCTCTCCTCCTACCCACTCTTCTTCCTCTTACACATCTGCTACTAGTATAAATCTCCATCTACCTTTTTCTCCTTTTGACCTTGATGTGTATCATTTTTTTCTTTTTTCAGTTTTTTCTCTCCCTTTCGCCTAATCTTTTATCTTCCTCCTTTTAATCCCCATAGAATGTTACAGCAATTTCATATATATAATAACTAATTTTTCAACTTATTCCAGAACTTTACTATAAATTTATATCTGGATTAGAGGAATTGATGAGAATAATATCAAGTTTTTTTTTCCCCCATAAGGTCGAATACTATATGACTTGGCTCTGAAGTGATTGTAGAAGGGTTCAGTGGCTTCTCTCAAAGTGGTGCTGCTACTAGGATCAGCAGAGGACATAGACACTAAGTTAAAGTGTGAATAACTGCATATCGCCCAACACAGGGCTCCTAAGAGAAGGAACTATTGCTTAAAAGAAGAAATGATAAAACCATCCCAATAAATGGGTAGACGTACCAGCAATATGAAAAAGCAAGGGAAAAAAAATACCAAACAGCCCATAATACTTCAACAACTGACTCCATTGACACCACAGTGGAGGAAAGTCAGAGAAAGAATTTTAAAAGCTCAGTTAAAATGTTCAATAAACTAAAAGAATATGTAAAGGAGTGAAATTAGAGAAAAAAATCAGGAAGTGAAAGGTCACTTCAATAAGAGATTCTGAAAAAGAAACAAACAGAAATTCTAGAAAGTTCAATAAATCAAATTTAAAATTCAATGGAAAGCATCACCAATAGATCAGACTACATTGAAGACAGATTTTCAGGCCTTGAAGACAAAGTTTATAATCTTGAAAATAAATTTGATCATAAAGAAAAGATGTTAAGAGACCATGACCAGAATACTCAAGAAATCTGGTATAACATCAAGAGACCAAATTTAAGAGTCATTTGAATAGATGAAGGATCTGAAATACAACCTAAAGGGATATACAATCTTTACAATGAAATAATTAGAAAAATTTTCAAATCTCAGGAATTATATGGAAATTCAAATACAAGAGGCATAAGAAACTCCAATTAGACAGAATCAGAATACATTTTCTCTAATACACAAAATAAAAATGCCTAATATACAGAATAAGGATAGAATTTTTAAAGATGTGAGAAAAACAGCCAGTCACATTTAGTGGTTAACTGATTCAGATTTCAACTGATTTCTCAGTCCAGATCCTAAAGGCCAGGAGGGCATGGAATAATATACACAAAGCTATGAAAGAAAATGGGTGTCAACCAAGCTTACTACACTGAGCAAAATTATCTTTAGAACTGAAGATGAAATAAAACCTTCCATGATAAACAAATCACAAAGCCTATACTACAAAACATACTCAATGAAATATTTCATAAAGAAGAAATGAGTAAAAATGACAGCCAGCATAGGATAAATTGTACTAAAAGAATAGTTAATTAAAGGAGACTCTAGTCTGAATTAGACTTGAGAAATAAATCAAAATGGCAGGAAATAAAAATCACCTCTATAATAACATTGAGTATAAATGGTCTAAACTCTTTAATCAAATAGATTGGCTAATTTGATTAAAAAAGAAGACCTAACAATACATTGTTTACAAGAGACTCGCCTTGTAGACAAAGGCATTCAGAGTCTGAAGATGAAAGGATGGGAAAATATATACCATGTAAAAAGTAGCTATAAGCAAGCAGGGATAGAGAGACAGACAGAGAGAGAGAGAGAGAGAGAGAGAGAGAGAGAGAGAGAGAGGGAGGGAGGGGGAGAGGGAGGTATCACCACTTGCCAAAAACAAATATATACCCAAAGCCACGCTCCCAATGACCCACCTCCTCCAATTACCACTGGGTTAATCCCATCAGGGATTGATTTACTGATTGGGTTAAGGCTCTCATAATCATTTATTTTCTGAACTTTGTGGCATTGTCTCACACATTCGCTTTTGGGAGACACCTTACATCAAAACCATAACAACTTCATACTGGTTAAGGGAATCATCCAACAAGAATAAATAATAATTGTAAATATTTATGCCCCAAACAATGGTGTGTCTACATACATAAAACAAACCCTTCTCAATTTAAGAATCAAATGGACCACAATGCAACAATACTGGATGATTTCAATATATCACTAGATAGATCATCCAGATATAAAGATTCTTCTGAACTAAAAACTACTATTAAAACAAATGATCCTAACAGACATCTGGAGAATATTTCATCCATCAATGACTGAATTCCCTTTCTTCTTGGCAGCACATAGAACATTTTCTAAACTAGACCATATTTTAAGTCACAAAGCAAAGCTTAGCAAATACAAAAAAAATAGAAATAATTCTTTGCATCCTATCAGTTCATGGTGGAATGAAATTAGAAATCAATGACAAGATAAAAAACAGAAACCACTCTAACACCTGGAGATCAAATAATACAGTTTTTTGAATAATGAATGGATAGCAGAAGAAATCAGCAGAGGAATAAAAAAATCTTAGAAGCAAATGAGAATAATGATACATCAAAACCTCAGGGACATTAATAAGGCAGCTCTAGGAGGAAATTTTGTAGCACTGAGTTCATACATTGAAAAACTAGAAAAACTGCAAATAAATAATCTTACATCTCAAGGCCCTAGAAAATGAACAAACTAACACACACATATCAGCAGAATACAGTAAATTATTAAAATCTGGGCCAAAATCAATGAAATTGAGAATAAAAAGAAATACAAAAGATCAATGAAATAAAGAGTTAGCTTTTGAAAGGATGAACAAAATTGATAAACCCTTAGCCAAACTAACCAAAAGAAATAGAAGACTCAAATTAACAAAATTAAAGATGAAAAAGGAAATATCACCATAGGCACTACTGAAATCCACAGGATCACTACAATGGAGTATTACTCAGCCATAAAGAAGAATGAAATTATGTCATTTGCCAATAAATGGATGGATCTGGAGATGATAATGCTAAGTGAAATAAGCCACACCCAGAAAGTCAAAGGTTTAATATTTTCTCTCATATGTTGAAGCTAGTCTAAAATAAGAAAAAAAAAAGAGAGAGAGAGAGAGAAAAGAAATGGGAAGTGAAGGGAATTCCATCAAAATAAGAAAAATTAGTGGAATAGAAGAAGGAAATTAAAGGGGAGACTGGATAAGGGAAAAACAGTGGAATGGATCTGGGGTCATAGCTCAGTGGTAGAGCACTTGCCTAGGATGTGTGAGGGCACTGGATTCATAAAAATAAATAAATAAAATAAAGATATTGTGTCTATCTACAACTGTTATGGGGCCAAAATCTAGCAATGCAAAATGGGCACAGGCAGACAGGCCAACGGAATGAAACAAAACAGGGCGAAGAGCAGCAGGAACGCCTGCCAGGCAGCTCCAGGCTACTCGAGCCAGGCATAACTTCCCTGGGCCCAGCCGGGACTACCGGTATTCTAACTTCAGATGGGCAAACACAGGAAGCCCTCAAGACAGACAACGAACAGGTGGGGACCCCAGAGCTACCGGCAAAATTTCGGGTCCCAAGTAAGGCACGGAAGGGCAGCTCCGACTCGCGGCTGGGGCAGTGTGGCGGATTCAGGGCTTCTTCCTTGACCCTCACTCCCAACGTCATTAGGGCGGGACTTCCTGCCCTGCCTTCCAGCTCTGCTGAGCCTACCTGTTGCATCTCTGTTCCCTAGAGAGGAGCACCCAGCTACAAAACTTCCTTTCATGTTTCTAAGTGAATGCTAGCTGACAAAGTCTGAATGAACGAACATCTGCATCTTCTACTAAAGTCTTTTGCTTAATTCTTTCCTGATGCTAAGAAAAATTAATTTTTAATCCTCTTTTCTTTATAGTTATGCTACAAAGGAAGAGTTATTTAAAAATGTATTACGTTGATAAAAGATGTTCTACTTGAGTTTGCTCACACACTAACTTTCTTTTTAGGGATTTTAGAGATAGATTTGACCATTTGTGAGAACAAAAAGCCAGCATCTAAAGCGTTTGCTGACACAATGTTCTCATAATGGCCAAATTGTTATTCTTCTAAGTATGTAAATAGAAGGATTAAATATATACATGCACAAAAATTCTATTTTAACTGCATTACATAATGTCAGAGTTTACACAGATAAGAGTGCACTCATATTTAAAGTAAAATAAAAATGGATCCAAATATTGTTTTTTATTTATTTATTTATTTTTAGCTGTAGATGGACACAATACCTTTATTTTATTTGTTTATTTTTATGTGGTGCCCGGGGTCGAACCTAGTGCCTCACACATTCTATGGAAGCACTCTACCACTGAGCCACAATCCCGATGCCTGGATCCAAATATTTTTAAATCACATGATTTAATAAGACTCAATTCAGACTGGATAATTAAATAAGAATAAATTATGTCTTCATTCTTAATATATAATCTATATAATTTTAATTTATGAATAATTAATATGTCTATTTGCTTATAATGGTTTTTGTTCAACAGGAAACACATAACTCATATTATTATGTACATTTACCTAATAATGCCCTGCCTTTTACAGTTAGGGATATTCAAAGTAAATATAATTCATTACATAAATACCTGTTTAAACACATATTTATTAATTTATAAAGTTAAGATGTAACTCCTAACTATTGCTTAGATTTTCATAAAGTGGCAAATAAATATAATTCTATATATAAAGGTGTTCAAAAACTTTGGCTGCATTTCCATTGAAATATCTCTTATTGGGGCTAAAAGCATGCAATGGAGGAAGGATAGCATCTTCAACAAATGGTGCTGGGAAAACTGGAAATCCATTTGCACCAAAATGAATCTGAATCCCTATCTCTTGCCGTGCACAAAAGTTAACTCAAAATGGATCAAGGAGCTTGATATTAAATCAGAGACATGGCATCTGATAGAAGAAAAAGTTGGTTATGATCTACACGCTGTGGGATCGGGCTCCAAATTCCTCAATAGGACACCCATAGCGCTAGAGTTAACAAATAGAATCAACAAATGGGACTTACTCAAACTAAAAAGTTTTTTCTCAGCAAAAGAAACAATAAGAGAGATAAACAGGGAGCCTACATCCTGGGAACAAATCTTTACTCCACACACTTCAGATAGAGCCCTAATAACCAGAATATACAAAGAACTCAAAAAATTAGACAATAAGATAACAAATAACCCAATCAATAAATGGGCCAAGGACCTGAACAGACACTTCTCAGAGGAGGACATACAATCAATCAACAAGTACATGAAAAATGCTCACCATCGCTAGCAGTCAGAGAAATGCAAATCAAAACTACCCTAAGATACCATCTCACTCCAGTAAGACTGGCAGCCATTAGGAAGTCAAACAACAATAAGTGCTGGCGAGGATGCGGGGAAAAGGGCACTCTTGTTCATTGCTGGTGGGACTGCAAATTGGTGCAGCCAATTTGGAAAGCAGTATGGAGATTTCTTGGAAAGCTGGGAATGGAACCACCATTTGACCCAGCTATTCCCCTTCTCGGTCTATTCCCTAAAGCCCTAACAAGAGCATGCTACAGGGACACTGCTACATCGATGTTCATAGCAGCTCAATTCACGATAGCAAGACTGTGGAACCAGCCTAGATGCCCTTCAATAGATGAATGGATAAAAAAAATGTGGCATTTATACACTATGGAGTATTACTCTGCATTAAAAAATGACAAAATCATAGAATTTGGAGGGAAATGGATGGCATTAGAGCAGATTATGCTAAGTGAAGCTAGTCAATCTTTAAAAAACAAATACCAAATGACTCCTTTGATATAAGGGGAGTAAACAAGGACAGGGTAGGGACGAAGAGCTTGAGAAGAAGATTTACATTAAACAGGGATGAGAGGTGGGAGGGAAAGGGAGTGAGAAGGGAAATTGCATGGAAATGGAAGGCGATCCTCAGGGTTATACAAAATGTCATATAAGAGGAAAGGAGGGGCAAGACAAGATAATACAAATGGAAGTAATGATTTACAGTAGAAGGGGTAGAGAGAGAAAAGGGGAGGGGAGGGGAGGGGAGGGGAGGGGGGATAGTAGAGAATAGGACAGACAGCAGAATACATCAGACACTAGAAAGGCAATATGTCAATCAATGGAAGGGAAACTGATGTGATACAGCAATTTGTATACGGGGTAAAAGCGGGAGTTCATAATCCACGTGAATCAACCGTGTAATATGATGTATTAAGAACTATGTAATGTTATGAACGACCAATAAAAAAAAAAGAAATATCTCTTATTAAAATATAATAATTTATCAAGATTCAAAGATTTACAGGAATTTTTCCAAAATTTAACTAAAAATAAGAATTCTAAAAGGAAAGAAAGAAATGCTTCTACATAAAGGAAACAAAAGTTGGAGAGTCCTAGAAGAAATAAAGAAAATGTCTTGGGCTGGGATCCTGGCTCAGCGGTAGAGCACTCGCCTAGCGCGGGCGGGACCGGGTTGGATTCTCAGCACCACATAAAAATAAAAAGGCATTGTGTTGTGTCCATCTACAAAAAAGATTCTCTCATATTCTCTCTCTCTCTCTCTCTCTCTCTCTCTCTCTGTCTCTCTCTCTGTCTCTCTCTCTCTCCTTTCTCCCCTTTAAAAAAAAAAAAAGAAAAGAATATGTCTCTGGGTAAAAAGGTAAAATTCAAGACTTTAATGATAGGAAAAAAAAAGATTTTTCTAGTAGAGGAATCTTTATATGATTATATACAAAAGCTAAATAGATGATGTAAAAGCTTTGAGTAAATAGAAAACAGATTTGCATATGACTAATTGGTTGTAAATATATAAAACAGTCAATTAAAAATTTGAGGCTTCCCCTAAAAACAAATATTAATGTGCTAATATAAACCAAAATGTTAACCTATTAACATTTGAGATAACAGGAACTTCTTAAAATATTAATCTACCTCATTCCAACAGAATAATTACTTATGTCTAGTAATTTTATTGTTTAAAAAAACTTTTATTAAGATTCACACATTTTACTTAAACGATAATTATTTTCAAATGCCACCTTACATTCCAAGTTTCAAACTACTCTTTAAAAGTTAAATTTTATTGATTTAAAAACATCAATAATTATGATAATTATTACTAATTTTTACATATCAATTGTATCTCTGTTTCCAAAGTATATAAGTCTTTAAAGTATAAGATTTAAGAAAACATTTTACTAAACTGATGCCCTAACAAAGTAGTTTTTTTTATAATGGTCTCTCACCAACTCATATAGTAACAACAAAATAATTAAAAAATCTAATCATGATTTATTCTTTTAATTATACAACATAAAACTTATATGTTACTTTACACTGGGAAGTAAACTTAGCTATATTTTTAAAAGACAGTTGCGAGACACTAACTTATTTAAAGGGTAACATTTACAAGATATAAAAATGTTTTAAGACCTTCTCTCAAGAAGGGATTAAAATCTCTCTTAATTTGTCCATTTCATATTCTAGATACAACATTGAAATGGATCAGTTTTCTCATTACAACATCATATATGTATTCTGTTAAAATTCTAAATTTTTAAAAAATAATTCATTAGATCACTGTCCTAAGCAATACCACTGATTTGATTTTACCCATCAATATTTAAAGTACTGATTCCCCAATACTTAGATCAACATTAGATTTAATGATAATAACAGTTTTTCCTAAATTAGTAAAAGACTATTCATTCTTCTATTTCATTTTTTATTATCAGTAATAGATAAAATATTTTTCCTATGCTCATTAAACATATTTCTTATTCTGAAAAAGAATGTTTATATCTTTCATGTCCTTTTTAATTTGGGAGACCAAATTAAAACTCTGCCTCTCACCTCATTCCAAGTTAAGATAATCACAAGTCCATTTAAAGTTATGTTCAAAATATAAATTTTTTACTATAAATACTACATACATGGAGACAATATACAAAATTATCTTTAATTCATAGATATTATAATAATTAAGTATATTTTTACTCTTGTTAATTTTATATTGTATTTTCCCTACAAACCTTACAGCTACTGTTTATTAATGCCTTACAAGTATCAATTCTTATATAACAACTTAATTCAGATAATAAGGCTATACATATATAACAAACAAGTTGTAAAAATGGCTTTCAACATCTATACTGACTCTCTTTTATAATTTTATTGCTCAGCCTATTTCTAGAGTCAAAATCAAATCATACATAAAAATTAAGCTTTCATTTACTTTCAACTCAATATTATTGGCCTTTACATGCCTAATAAGTAACTCTTGCCAAGTTTCCTGGCCAACTAAAGATAGTAAATCTCTTATTATTGAAATCTGTACTAGGTCATTCATTGTATACAACTTAAGGCTAACGATACTCTGACTTATATCAACTTTTTCTTCAATTTTAAAAATAAAAAAGGGGGAAAACAGGATCCTACATGTACCTACTAAATCTCACAAAAATATTTTTTAAAACTTGTTTAAATTATGATACTAAAAGTCTTACTGCTGCCAAGCAACACATGGTACAGTTGGATAAATCAGATGTCAAAGGATAAAATTTAAACCTCTCATTGTGGAAATGGCTGAAAAACCTGACACAGGAAGGTAAATCTCTAACCACAGTGCTCTATAACTATGTAGACCTTGTGAGCTATCAGGTTAAGTAAAATCTATGGAGAAATTTCTATGACCTGCTCCCCAAGTTCACCTTTAATGTACCTTGCAATATGGACTGAGAGAATCCATCCCAGTGCTTATTAATGATACTCATATGATGGATGGTCTTACAGGTACTCACTCATATTAGTTCCATCCCTGTGACTAGATTTAAGCATACTGGCTACAGGAGGAACCTCTTGGTCCATAAGGAACATACTGGCTATTTAAAAGTAACTTTTGAGGAAAGAATGACATGGGAAGGACTTAGACCATCCAATCATATGGTCCTTAAAATTTAAGATTGTATTTATACAGTTGTTAAAATAGAATGATTATTGAAATAGAATTTTCTCATAACAATCCAGTTATTTCCACACAATATCCTCCAATATTTTACTGCCTTAATCATTCTACAATAAAATTTGACATCTTTCCTGAATAAATAAAGTATACAAATGCTTTGCCAGTGCAACATAAAATCTCTAGAGGTGATAGATATGTTTTTGGATTGATCTTCAAAAAATTGATAAAAGATAATTATATCAAGATGCCATGGGCTGGGGATGTGGCTCAAGCTGTAACACGCTCGCCTGGCATGCGCAGGGCGCTGAGTTCAATCCTCAGCACCACATAAAAATAAAATAAAATAAAAGATGTTGTGTCCACCAAAAACTAAAAAATAAATAAATAAATAAATAAGTAAGTAAATAAAAGATGCCACTTCCTACACGAAATACAAAGCCAGGAGGACTTAACATGGAAGTACTGTCACTAAATGTTTCACTTCTACTTCTTAAAAGAAATTTGCAAACAACCATGTTTAATTTGGATTCTTAATTTAGAAAAAGATCTAAGAAGCTAGAAATATAATTGAGTTATCTAAAACTATTTTCAGAATATAAAAATAAGATTAGGTATACTATCCTTTTGACTCTTTAAAAGTCCTATTGTTTGGGAATTATTTATAGCTGTATAATGAAAGCCAAATTAAGCTGGCAAACTGATGTCACTGTAGAAAGGCCAATAACTCACATCTGGATTTATAACAGTCACTTCTTATTTGATGGTAATTTGGATCCTATATATTTTAATGTATTCTTTCAGGCTTATTATATCTGTCTCCATATTAACCTTGTTTATGGACATAATTCATTCTTTCATGATGTGATGACCCCTGAAAGTTTCATTGGTAATATTCTAACTTTCAGCAAAGATGATATCCAAAAAAGATCTCTAGCATTTAATTGTTGCCTCATTTTCTCCATCTTACAAATGGCCTCATATCTATAGGCAGGAACCACAAGGAGAGTTCCTGCTGTGGCCTGTGAGCCTATATTTAATCCTCTTATGTTTTAATTGTTGGAGACATAATAGATATCCTGTAAATTTTTGTAAATTGTAAAAAAATGTAATCTAACTAAGCTAATTTTCTTAGTAATTTGACCCAAAATATTTCTAAAGTCGTATATAATCAGGTAAGTATTGATAAGAGTGTACGAGTTTAAATATTCTAAAAGCCACTATTATAGGTATCAGTAAGATTTCTGCTCTCAAATTTAACCAAAGGCTTAAATGTCATGCTAAATATAAACATGTCTGTATTTCTGTAGCCAAATTTCATGCTTCCCCAAAAAATTTGGAAAAAATTAGAAATCATCTGATAGACGTTTAACATAACAATAATAACAGCTTAAACCTTGTAGGGATACATCTAAACACCCAGGCAGGATACTTTAAAAAAAAAAAGCAGGACCAATCTCATAGGCCCTGCATCTCTAGCTTGTTGAATACTTTTGTAGATTGGCTCCTATCCTAAAAACATGTGGTATGCTATTGAAATGATATGTTTGCTACTAATTCTTTTTATGTCATAATAGACCATGACGCCCTCAGATCAAGGATCCAGTGATTTGAAGTTATAAATTAAGAATGGGGGAGATGTCAGGAGCCGTCATTGGGTTACCTGTGGGTCACCATGCACGGAAGCCTCATGGATAAAGACATCTGGTGTCTAGGAATGACCAGTGGACATTTCCACTGGTCAATTGCCCAGGGACAGTGTGAATCTCTATCCCACTCTGCCAGGGACCACAGAGCATCCAAGATGGGTGTGACCTGCCAAGATGTCAATCACCTTGCTAACTGCTAGATATCAGGAAGCATCACTCTGCTCTTGAAACCTTATCTCTGCCTTTGATGTACCTACCCCCTTAAAAAACCACAGGAGCCATTTTTCCTTTGTCTATTTCCAGAATCCATGTGGACTAGATATATCAAGGGCTTCACTTTCTGTATATATATTTCTGAGTATTTGTGCTTTGTTATTTTTACTAATTATTTGAGATTGTAGTTTTAGGGTGGCTTGGATTATTCTGGGTAGGAAGAAGAACCCTTTAATGAGATGTTGGCCATCGTCCTCCCCATACTGGAAACTGAATTAGAGCAAATTATATTCCATGCATTTATAATTATGTCAGAATGAATCCTAATGTTATGTGTAACTTATATGAACCAATAAGAAATAAAAAATAATTGCTAGAGACAAAGAAGGATATTTTATGATGTGTCAATCTACTAAGACATAATAATACATATATTTGTGTATACACACACAGAGATCTTATATACAACAGAATACAAGAAGCAAAAATGGAAAGATCTGAGGGGAGATTTAAATAATTTTAACAGTAATTGCTGAAGTCTCTGATATCGCACTTTGTGTGTGTGCAGTCCTGGGAATTAAACTCAGGGCCTTGGACACTGAGTACACTACCACAGAACTATGTCTCCATTTCTGATACCCCATTTTTGTTTATGGGTAAAATAACTACACAGAAGATCAATATGGAAATAGAGAATTTGAACAATACCATAAGCCATATTTACTTAAAAGGGATTTATCAAACAACATAAGAATGTATATTCTTCTCCAGTACATATTCTCCAGGATAGACATATGTTGGGCCCTCAATTCTCAGTAAGTTTTTAAATAAATTAATTCATACAAAATATATTCTCTGACCCAACTGGAATGAAATTAGAAATAACAAAAGGAAATACACAGGTTTGTGAAATTTAAACAGTACAATCCTAAATCAACAATAGATCAAAGAATATAACAAAGAAAATTAAAAAATAAAAATTAAAACATAATCAGCCCAAATATATGAAATCAGTGAAAGATTGCTCAGAAGAATTTACAGTTAGAAATTATATATTAAAAAAGAAATCAATAAACTAAATTCTACTTTACTAAATTAGTTAAAAAGTGCAAACTAAACCCAAAGCAAGCCTAATAAAGAAAACAACAATATAAAAATGTGACAATGAATTCATTATTATGTATAATTACAATGGACTAATAAAATTTAAAAAGAACAAAGATTATAGCATAAATTTTAAAAAAATCAAAAGTGGGTTCATCAAAGGATGAACAAATTAACAAACCTTGAGATAGACTGGTTAATAAAGAGAGAAGACTTATGTTGCTAAAATGAAATGGCAGATAGCATTACTATCTTTATAGAAATAAAAAAGATTAAATAAAGGATTAATAAAAGGGAGTGCCATGAGTAATTGTATGCCAATATATTAGAAAACTTAGGTGACATGTAGAAATTCCTAGACAAAGGTAATGAATCTGACTCAATAAGAAAGGCAAAACTCAAGCAGACTTTTAACAAATAACTGATAGAATTAGTAATCAAAAGAATTTCCACAAAGATCCAGGACCAAATGGCTTTACCATTGAATTCTTCCAAATGTTTAAAAAAAGAACCAACACCATTCTCAAACTCTTCTTAAAAATCAAAGAGAATACTTTCCAACTCATTTTGGGAGGCCAGTATTACCCTGATACCAAAAGCAAAGAAAATTGACTATAACAATGAAAGAAAACTATAGACCAATATGTCATGAATATGGACATTAGAATCCTCTCTAGGCTGGGTGCGGTGGGCAAGCCTATAATCCCAGCAGCTCGGGAGGCTGAGACAAGAGGATCCTAAATTCAAAGCAAGCCTCAGTAACAGTGAGGCACTAAGCAACTGAGATCCTAAATACAAAACAGCTAGGGATGTGGCTCAGTGGTTGAGTTCAATCTCCCTTAACCCCGTCCCCCCAAAATCCTCTCTAATATACTAGCAAACTGAATGATCTTATACCACAGGCAAGTTGTATTTTTATCTCAAGAACACAGTATTGTTTCTACATACAAAAATCAATACAAGGGCTGGGGCTGTAGCTCAGTGGTAGAGCACTTGCCTTGCACATGTGAGACACTGGCTTCAATTCTCAGCACCACATAAAAATAAATATAGATATTGTGTTTATCTACAACTAAAAAAATATTTTAAAAAATCAATGCAGTACACCATTGGCTATAGTTTTGAATCTTAAATGTTCCCTCAAAAGCCCATCAGGTAAAGGCTTGTTCCAGTGTGGTGCTAATGGGAAGTGACAGAAACTTTTTTTTTTTTTAATATTTATTTATTTATTAGTTATTGGCGGACACAACATCTTTGTATGTAGTGCTGGAGGATCGAACCTGGGTGCATGCAAGGCGAGCGCGCTACTGCTTGAGCCACATCCCCAGCCCCGACAGAAACTTTTTAAAAGGTGGGGCCTAGGGCTGGGATTGTGGCTCAGTGGTAGAGTGCTTGCCTGGCATGTGTAAGGCACTGGGTTCGATTCTCAGCACCACATATAAATAAATAAAATAAAGGTCCATTGACAACTAAAAAAAATATATTACAAAAAAAAAGAGGTGAGGCCTAGAGGGAGATCTTGGGCCATTGGGAGTATGCCCTGGAAAGGAACTGTGGGATCCCAGTCTCTTCTTTCTCTTTATTTACTTACTTATATCCACCCATAAGGAGAGCAGCTTTGCTCCACCACAAGCTCCTTTCCTCATCACAGACCCAAAAGCAAAGTCACCATGGATTGAAACCTCCAAAAATAAACCTCCAAAAAATGTAGCCAAAATAAAACTTTTCTCTTTATATTTTGATTACTTCAGGTATCTGTTACAGTAATTGAAAGCTGACTGATGCAACCATATATAAAGATAAAAACACTCCTTGCAAAACAAACAAACAAAAATTCCTGACCCATCCCAGTGGTTAGGAAGGCTAAAACAGGAGAACTGCAAGTTCAGAGCCGGCCTCTGCAACTTAACAAGGCCCTAAACAACTTAGCAAGACCAAAAAAAGAGAAGGACCAGGTTTGCCTCTGGGTTCAATCCCTGGCACCAACAAATAAATTAAAACACTCATGACCTAATTATAAACTATAATAGAAGGAATTGTCTCAACCTGATAAAGACTTCTATCAAAAACAAAACAATATAACTAACATTATAGGTAATAGTGAAAGACAAAAGCGTTCACCCCTTAAATCAGCAATGAGACAAAGATGTTTTTCTAACCACTTCTGTTCAAAACTCTACTTAGACAATGTACTGAAGATATTCACCAACAAAGCAATTAGGCAAGAAGATGTAGTAAGAGGTATTTAGATTAGAAAGGAAAAATTATAACTATATCTATTTGAAAATAGCAAGATCTCTTATATATATAGAAAACCTTAATAAATCTACATATAAAAACCATTAGAGTTAATAATCAGATGTAGCAAGACTTCAGGATAAAATGGCAACAGATAAATTTGAGTGTGGTGGTATAAGCCTGTAATCTGAGACTTGGAAGGCTGAGGCCAAGAGGATCACAAGTTCAAGGCCAGCCTGGGCAACATAGCAAGATGCTGTCTCAGAAGTTTAAAATTTTTTGAAAAGGGTGGGGGATGTAGTTCAATGATAAAGCAACCCTGTATTCAATCCCAGTACTGGGGGGGGGGAAGCAATTGGTAAAAATCAATTGAAGATCTCCCGACTGTTTTGTGCATGAGCCCTGGAGGGTCAGGGAGGTACCAGTTGCCTCAGGGGGAGAAGCCAAGGCTGCAGCTTGAAGGAGGTCCCAGTCCTCCTGTAAACTAAGTCTGGCAGAGCCTGGGTGAGACCAAGAGACAGTCCTTCCCTACCACTAGAATAATCAATAATCAAGAATTTCAGCCATACATGTGAGCACACACTGAAATAGTGAAGAACCAGATGAAATGTACAAAGTATGACACTAAAATAGATGAATAAGGATATTAGTGATTTGGTCTAAGATCAATACAATGCTCTGTAGGTCCAGTTAGGGATGTTGTTTTTCACTGGCAAGTCACAATTATGGGCTCTAATGACAGTCCATATCAAGGCAGTATACTGATGTTGACAACTCATTTTTCTACAAATTATCCCTTCAAAGCATCTAAGGTTGCATTTATAAGAATTTGTCACCCAAATATTATCAGTAATAGCAGTATTTGTCTTGATATACTAAGATGACAGTGGTCAAAAGTTCTTTTACCTACTTGTTCACTGCTATATCATCCAAATCCAGATAACCCTTCATGCCATAGATTATAAGATGTATACAACAAGGTAATATCTTACAAACGGACACAGAAGTATGCAACGGACACTACTTGAACTATACATGTAATACATTTTGTTTTACTTTAAAAAAAGTTGTTATTTCTTTTCTTTTTTTCCTGATATCAGGGATTGAACTCAGGTTCCCTATCACTAAGCTATATCCTTATAAGTTGCCCAGGTTGGCCTAAAACTTGCAGTCCTCCTGCCTCAGCCTCCCAAGTTGCTAGGATTACAGGCATACACCACCGTACCCAGCAAAAAGTCAGTTGCATTTCTATATACTATTAATGATCACTACAAAAATGAAATTAAGAATAATTCTATTAACAATAGCATCAAAATGAATAAAACTATTCAGGAATAAAGAAGTGTAAGACTTGTATAGTGAAAGCTACTAAACATCGCTGAAAAGAAATAAATATAAAGACATACCCTATTCAGATTGGAAGACTTAATATTACTAAAATGGCCATAATCCCTGATATGGTTTGAACTGTTTTAAATTTGGTTTTGAAGTTTCCACAAAAAAATGATATGCTGAAGTCAGCTGTGGTCTGAATATGTCCCCATAGTTCATTTGCTAGAAAATTAACACCCAGTACAACAGTGTTGAGAGCCAGAAACTTGGACAGGTAATTAGGTCAAGAGGGCTTTGCTACGATTAAGGGATAAATGTCATTGCAGGAGACAATGAAAGTGGGTTGTTATAAAAGCAAACTTGGTCTCCTCTTTTGCTCTTCCATCTTCCATCATGAAATGATGGATAAAGACTTTACCAGATGCCAGCATCAGGTTCCTGAATTTCCCAACTTCCAGAACCCTGGTCAAATAACTTTTTGCTCATTATAAATCACCTAGTCTGTGGTATTCTGTTACAAAAACATGAAATGGACAAAGTCCTAACTTCAGTATCTCTAAATGACCTCATTTAGGACTATTGGCAGATGTAATTAGTTAAGATAAGCTCATACTAGAGTAGGGAGGGCTCCTGGTCCACTATGATTAGTGTCCTCATTAAAAAAAAAAAAAAAAGACCCATGTGAAAAAACAGAGAGACACAAGAATGCTGTGTGAAGACAGAGGATGGCAATGGTGCATCTATGAACCAAGGAATATCAAAATTGCTGGCAAAACACCAGAAACTAAGAAGAAACAAAGATTCCCATACAAATTTCAGAGGGAGCACTGCCCTGGACATACCTTAACTGTGGATTTCCAGCCCAGAGAATTCTGAGACAATATATTTATATTGATTTAAGCTATTTATTTTGTGGTCTACTTTGCATCAACAGCCCCAGAATAAAGTTCCCAAATTGATCTACAAATCCAATGCAATCCCTATTAAAAGTCCGGTTTACCTTTATTGCAGAAATTAGCAAGCTAAATTGGGCACACTGTTATAATCTCAGTTATTCAGGAGGCTGGGGTGGGAGGATCACCTTGGCCCACAAGTTTAGAGACCAGACTGAGCAACATGGCAAAACCCTGAGGGGAAGGTGAGAGAAAAAAAAGGGGGTTGGGGGGCAGGGGGAGTGGAGAGGGAAAGAAATTGGCAAGCTGATGCTAAAAACTCACGTGAGGAAAAAGGGAAACCCTGATTAAGAAAACAAGAAAAAAAGTTGTAGGACTCACACTGAAATTTCAAATTTTATTATAAAGCTACAGTAAACAAGACTTTGTGATATGGAACAGAACTGAGAGTCCACAAACAAACCTTGACATTATGGTTGGCTGACCATAACAGAGACCACTCAATGGAAAAAGGCAGTCTTCAATAAAGGGGCTGGGATAACTGGATATCACCCACAGAGAGGAGCCGGACTCCTATCTCACAGCTCTTACAGAAATTAATACAAATGGATCAAGCACCCAATGAAAGAGCTAAAACGATAAAACATTTAGAAGAAAACAATTATAAGTCATAGTAACCCAAAGGAAAAATAGAGATAAAATGGATGTTAAATTAAATGTTAAATAAATAGAATAACTAAATGGAAGAGATGCAAAGGGCAAAGTATGAGAGAAAGAGTGCAGAAGCTTCCATTCACTCTCTAGGTATATCACCCTTTGGGAAACCCCACATTTGGCTGGGTTTCCAAGTCCTTTGAGGACTTACATAGTCATAACTGATTAAATCCTTGGCCATTGGTGATTAAATTAACCTTAAGTCCCTCTCCCTTCCCTGCAGACTGGGGCATAGGGCTAGAAGTCCTACTGTGTGAAGATAGAGGATGGCAATGATGCATCTATGAGCCAAGGAATATCATGTCTTTTCGGTGACTAGCCCCATGTTGGAGTTATTTAGCAACCTTCAGCTACCAGTCATCTCATTAGCATACAAAAAGATATTCATAACTCCGGATGTTTCAAGTCTTCTGTGTGTTGTGGGGCTGGCTAGTGCTGGGCGTTGAACCCAAGTGTACTATACTACAAAACTACATCCCCCAGCCCTTTTTATTTGAAATAGGGTTTTACTAAATTCCTGAGGCAAGCCTCACACTTGCAGTCCTCCTGTCTCAGGCTCCTGAATCACTGGGATTACAGGTCTGTGCCATGGAACCTGGCTTCCAAGTCTTCTGGGAGTTGTATGTCAGGAATGGATCAAAGACCAAATACATATTCATAATATCACACAAGGGCTTCATCAACCCAAAGGAATACTGTACCCTAGCCCAGAAACTTAAAGAAAACTAGTCACTGTCCTCCTCCAAAAGAGGATCTGCTAGCTATAATGAACACAAAAAGAAAAAAAATCAAATATATTATGAACTAGCCCCGTAGGTTCCGAGTGATTGATTACTCATAGGGAATGAAAACATTTTAACTTATACAAAAATACTCACTGTATTTAAATTATATCTAAAATATTTATACAATAAGATAAATAACCTCAACGAAATACCCGATGAATAGTATTTGACTGAAAATAAAATTTTTTAAATAAAGAAAAAAAAATAGAAAAGTTAAAAAGTCTTGGGTTGCAAATTTGTTGAAAGACATGAATATATAAATCCATGAATCTACAAGTAAAATAAAACACATTGAGACACATCATACTCAGTCTGCCAAAAGCCAATGATAGATTCTTTTGGGGTACCAGATTGAGCTTGGGGCACTTGACTACTGAGCCATATCCCTAGCCCTACTTTGTATTTTATTTAAAGACAGGATTTCATGGAGTCACTTAGTGCCTCACTTTTGCTGAGGCTGGCTTTGAACTTGCGATCCTCCTGCCTCAGCCTCCTGAGCCACTGGGATTACAGGTATGTGCCACCATGCCCAGCATAATGTAAAATCTTAACATTGGCAAGACATGATGCAATCTTGATGTACAAGGGATCATATAAGATTAGCAGTCAATTTTTCATCAGATATATGCACCAGACCTCAGATATGGAAGCTGGAAGGCAGTGGGATGGCATATTTAAAGTACTGAAAGAAATTCTTCTACTGACATTTGATTCTCTAACTTCTAGCCTCCAGAATAGTAATAAAATAAATTTCTATTGTTTCATCCACCAATTCTATAGTATTTTGTTATGGCAGTCCTACTAAGTTAATACAGATGTTTTAGTCAGTTTTTTATCACTGTGACAAAATACCTGACATAATTCAACTAATAGTATGAAATGTCTATTTTGGCTCACCATTTCAGAGGTTTCAGTCCATGGTTGGCCCATGGTGAGGCAGAACATCATGGCAATGGGAGCATATGGCAGAGGACGCTGTTTACCTCATGGAACCTGTGAAGCAGAGAAAGAGACAGAGGGGCCAGGGAAAAATGCACACCCTCAATAACCTACTGCCTCCAACCAGGCCCTATTGTTTTAAATCTCTGCTATTTCACAATAGTTCATTAAACTATGAGTTCATAAGTGGATTCCACTGATGTCAGATATTCCAAGCACTCCCAAAGGCCCTATCTCTGAATACTGCTGCATTGGGTATCAAGCTTTAAACACATGGGCTTCTGGGAAACATTAAGATACAAACCCCAACAAGATGTTAAAAGTAACTTTACACTGACCACAAAGAAAATATCAATAGACTATACTCACAAAAGGAAATAAGGAAGGAATAAAAAATTATTCACTACTGAGAGTCAACTAAATACAAATAGAGGAGGAAATGAAAGACAAAAAGATATACAAAAAAACATAGAAAATGGCAGAATTCTTTAACTATCCAAATCAAATATAAAGAATAACCAGAATGGATTTTTAAAAAAAGAACCAACTATATGCTATCTTCAAGAAACACACTTTAGATTAAAAAAGATCGAAAAAGATATTCCATGCAGATAGTAACCAAAGGAAAGCTAATGTTGCTATATTATATTGGACAAAATAAGTTTTATGTCAAAAAACTATTATAAGGGACAAAAGGACATTATATATTAATACAGGAGTCAGTTCACCAAGAGGATATAGCAATTATAAGAATATATGCACCAGACATCAGATTTCCAAACATGTAACAAATATTGACAGAATTAAAGGGAAAGGTGATTCTATAATAATTGTTGTAAACTTCAGTGCACCACTTTATTTTTTTTTTGCACTTGTGTGTGTGTGTGCACGTGTGCATGCAGGGGATTGAACCCAGGGATGTTTAAACACTGAGCCACATCCCCAGCCCTTTTTAAATATTTTATTTAGAGACAGGGTCTCACTAAGTTGCTGAAGCTGGCCTTTAAATCATGAGTCACTGGGATTATAGGAGTGCAACACCACACCTGGCTCCCCACTTTTAATAATGGATACAGAAGTGAGATAAAAGGTCAGTAAAGATATAGTAGCTTGAACAATACTAAAAACTCACAAGGCTTCAAGATATAAATAGAGGCAGATTTAAGATGATGGGTTAGAGGAAGGCTGCATTCCTAGTAGCTCCATGGCTTGTGATTCAAGCAGCAGGAATACTACTTCTCAGTAAGAGTACTGAGACCACCATATGAGAGTTCAAAGCCACTCTGCAGGAGGATGAGAAAGAAGCCACATGGAAGCACAGGTCAACTATTACATCTGTGCAGACCCATGGTGACTACCTTGGCAATGAAATGTGAATGGAAATTGTGTACATCCCTCTTGATTGGAAACCTTTGGAACAGTATATGTTCTGCCTTATTACCTTTCTCCTAACTCACCAATAAGAGACAGATGTCCCAGTTGATGTGAACAACCTAGATTATCCCATCTCATCCTAGGATAAGGATCTGATTCTTTTAATTAAACTTGATGTTATACACATTTTTTGAAAAGATATTAAAAAAAAATTCCACCCAATAGTAGAGTATATATTTTCTTAAGTATACATGGAAAATTCTCCAGGATAGACCAAACAAGTATTAATAAATTTTAAGTTTGAAATCATACTAAGTATCTTTTCTGATCACATTGGAATGAGGCTAAATATTAACAATAGGAAAGACTAGAAAATTCATAAGGATGCGACAAATAAACAACATGTCCTCGGACAACTAATAGATCAGAAAAATCACAAAAGAAATGAGAATATACTTGGAGACAAATAAAAATGAAAACACAACATATCAAAACTTAGAGGATACAGAAAAGGTAGTATGATCAGGGGGACAATATGCCCACATAAAGAAAGAAGAAAGATCTCAAGTCAACAAACTAACTTTACACAGTAAGCAACTAGAAAAAAGGCAAACCAGCCAGGTGCTGTGGTGCACACCTGTAATCCCAGCAACTTGGGAGGCTGAAGCAAGAAGATTGCAAGTTTGAGGTCAGCCTGAGCAACTTAATGAGACTGTCTCAAAATAAGAAATAAAAAAGGCTGGGGGTACAGATCGGTGGTTTAATCCCAAGTACCCATACCCTGACCCCCATACCCCCCCTCCACAAAAGGCTAACTAAGCCTAAAGTTAAGGAAGAAGGAAGAAAGGGAGGGCAAAAGTAAGAAAAGGATGGAAAGAGGAAGAAACAAAATAAAATAGATCATGGAAAAGCAAGAGAGATCAATACAACCAAAAGTCTATTCTTTCAAAAGATCAATTTTGACATATCTCTAGCTAAACTCTCAAAAAAGAAAAGATACAAATAACTACAATCAGAAATGAAAGCAAGGCTGGGCATGGTATCTCACATCTGTAATCCCAGCAGCTCAGAAGGCTAAGGCAGGAGCTCCTGTTCACAAGTTTGAGAGGAAGGCCATAATGTTTATGGAGACCATACCTCTAAATTAAAACAAACAAATAAAAAGGGCTGGGAATCTAGCCCAGTGGTAAAGCACCCCTGGGTTCAATCCCTAGCACCAAAACAATTTTTAAAAAAATGAAAGCAGGGACATTTTTACTGAACAAAGAAATAAAAAGAATTACCAGAGAAAACTATTAAGTATACACTAAAAACTTGAAGCTAAATGAAATGGACAAATTTCTAGAAATATACAAATTGCCTAAACTGTCTTAAAAAAGTAAATAGTCGTACAAATACTTCTTAGGAATACTTAGAAATAAAAATTAACATATGCCCAGCAATTCCACTCTGAGTCAAGTGTCAGTACCCAAAACATTGAAATCAGCATTTCAAATACATATTTGAACAAGCAATACAAGAGAAATACGAATAAACACATTGTACTATACTCAGAGACAAAAAGAATATAATTTCAATATATGTTAACAACATTGATGGACCTTGAAAATATTTTATGCTTACGGAAAGAATTCTGGCACAGAATGACAAATATTGCATAATTCCACTTATATAAAGTGCCTAGAATAGGAAGATCCATAGAGGTAGAAAGCACTAGAGACTACCTGTGATTGGAGAGAAAAGGAAATGAGGAGATATTTAGTGGATCAGTTTTTATTGGTGATGGGGAGGAAATTTTGAGTACAGCAAGTAATACCACATTATAAATGTATTACACTACCACTGAACTGTACACTTAAACTTTATCAAAATTATACTGTTACATATATTTTATTACAATTAAAAGTTATCATCAAATCCAAAAATTTTGTTCAGTCCATAAGAGTGAATGAAGTTTATTGTTCTTTATACATAGCAGATTTAGCTATTTTCCTTAAAATATTTGCTGAATAATACAATGAATCACCATAGGTTTTAACCACCTTACACTTTTACAAGTATAATTTCTCCAAATAAGCTTTTTTTCTGCTCCACATAAATTTTTGCTACCATTAGTTTTAACACAGTTCAGCAGATTCCCACTTCAGGGTAAGTTATACTGAATTAGTGATTTATCAACTTTATTTTTTTATTTTGGGGAAGGGGGATACTGGGGATTTAACCCTGGAGTGCTCTACCTCTAAGAAGCTACATCCCCAGTCCTCTGCATTTTTAAAATTTGAGACAAAGTCTTACTAAACTACTAAGTCTGTGTTGAACTTGCAATCCTCCTGCTTCAGCTTCCTGAAACACTGGAATTACAGGCATGTGTGATCATACCCAGCCTATTTCTCACCTTCAACAATTCTCCAATGGCAAATAGTCTTAAAATGAGTTTATTTTCTCTGGAAAAATTTCTTCACCATCAGTAAATAGCTTTCTTTGCCTGTCCAACCAATAATCCACTCAAAAGCTCATGATATTCCAAGTCCAGTTTTTTCCATTTTTGGTAGGATGATAAGGATTTAGCTTTTTTTTTTTTTTTGGAGGGGGGGATGCTAGGGATTAAACTCAGGATAGCATGCTAGGCAAGACTCTACCATTGAGCTACACCCCCAGTGGTAGTTCACTTTTTTAAACTCACTCGTTTTTTTTTTAAACTTTCAGAAATGGATAAAGCCATTCTTATATCAAAGTTCATCTATAAACCAGCCAGTTAGCTGACCTCTGCAGTTGTAAATAAAAAGGAAATGAGCATTAGTCATATTTCTCACAGTGACTTTCAAGCATTTGATTAATTTAGAAAAGAAAACATCAAAAAATGATACATGAGATAGTCAATTACAAGAGAACACTATTTACTATTATAGTAAAATTAAAAGTCTTGACATAAGTAATACAGAGAGCAAATGTGAATTTACAAATATGGGGGAAACATGCTTCAGTGAAACACCATGCACAGTTAAACAATAATCTGGGTTGCAACTGGGATCCTATAGATCTGTACCTTTCAGTTGTAGATGATTCTTGCCTAGATCCATGCAAATACAATTCTTCAGTTAGCGCTTCAGTTGACATCCTCATTGTGGAAGAAGTTAGTTGTGTCCACTACATTTATTTCTACATCCCTTTACTGTAAATAAGTTTGTCCTTCTCCTTTGAACAGATAACACCTTCTTAGTTCCCTCAATGAGTTTTAAAAAACATACACATCTTAGGTTCACTTTTATCTGAGTTGTTTTTCTTTGCTGAAAACAACAAAGAATGATATAGGTAGAAAAGAAATATTACCTAGAAAGTTTCTGGGGCATTTACAGAATTTCAAGGAGCAGAACATCCCTGACACAGAAGCAGAAGACTCTGCAGTCCATATTATGCCACAAGCATTATTCTGACCCAAAGAACCTGGGAGGGACAGCACTCCTGCAGTTTCACATCCAGCGCCACCCAGACATCTGTGTGAAACAGCCCTGGGGGAGAGGCCTAGCCAGCTGCTTAAAATCCACTGGGGTGGGGAGGGAGCTCTAATGAGCATTATTATTAATCCTGTACTACAGGTGAAAGAACTGAGGCTTAGAGAGGTTATCCATCCTGCTGGGGCACTGGTAACAGCTGCTTTGCCCTCCTCTAATGCAGTCACCTGGGCCCCTCTTTCTTCAACTCCCTAACCTGCAGCCAAGTTATCCAGCAGGAAAGGTCTTACAGGTGGAGTCAAGGACGTGCAAAATAACGGTGATGCTGCCCCCCAGTGGAAGAGCAAGGCAAAAATAAGCAGTAGCTAGTTTACCAGTTTCACATTTTATTGGTTTTTGTTTTGGGTACCAGGGATTGAACTCAGGGGCAATCCACCACTGAGACACATCCCTAGCCCATTTTGTATTTTATTAGAGACAGGGTCTCACTGAGTTGCTTAGTTGAGGCTGGATTTGAACTCTCGATCCTCCTGCCTCAGCCTCATGAGCCACCTGTGGGAGACCCTAGTGGGGGAAGCTCCTTTATGTATTTAGGTGAGAACAGTTGACCTCCACACCAAAAAAAAAAAAAAAAAAAAGAAAGAAAAAAAATGTAAACCAAACCTAGCTGTGAATAAGTAAGGGAAAAAGCTCACTACAGAATACTGTATAATGATGGAGTTGGAATAAAAACAGGTACCAAAGATAGTAAAAGATGAACAGGATCATAAGCCTCAAAAATATCTCACAATTTACCAATCTAAAAAAGGGGAACAAGTTTACTGTGGAAATCTACAATAAACCTCAAACTAAGTGCTCAGACATCATTAAACAGGTAACAGTCTGTCTCTCAACAGGAGCACCAAGAACATCATTTTTGTGGCATTCCTACAGAAAACACTAAACTAGGTCATACTGTGAGGGAACATTAAACATGCCCAAATTGAAGGACATTCTACAAAACTGGCCAATATTTTTCAAAATCTGATGTCCAGAGGCTGAGGCAGGAGGATCACAAGCTCAAAGCCAGCCTCAGCAAAAGCAAGATGCCAGGCAACTCGGTGAGACCCTGTCTAAATAAAATACAAAACAAGGCTGAGAATGTGGCTCAATGGTCAAGTGCCAGAGTTCAATCTCAATACCCAACAACAAAATCTGATGTCAGTCATGAAAGACAGGAGGCAGAAGGAACATGAAAACTAGGTACAGTGATGGTGGATGAGGAAAAAAAATCATAAAGGACATTGTTGGGAAAACTTGCAAAATTTTGATTGTGGACTAGATAATAGCATTTTATCAACCTTTCAAATTTTGAGGTGAGGCCCTCTGCAACTTAGACCCTGCCTCAAAAATGTAAAAAAGACTATGATAAAGCAATTGGGGGAAAATAAGAGCAAATATTTCAAAGTAATTTAAAAATTATTGTATCTGCCTGACAGATATACAAGATCAGTAAAGAGCAGTTTAGAGGCCTGCCTGACCTGGATCCAAATCCCAGTTTTGCCACTTCCTTGCCAAGTAATCTTGGCCACACATAAATGGGGATTAGCCTGGGCACCAAGCCGAACAGCTCTCCCAAACACACAAAGCCCAAACCTTATACTCAGGAGCTCACACCAGCTCAGCTACACTGATAGGAAGACCCACAGTTTTATATCCGCCAAAGCCCGTAGAGCAACTGGGACTGTATAGTGAGCTCTGCCTCTCCCTACAAACCAAAGGACACACCCTTTCCCCCCTTTAAGAATTCACAGCACACAAACCAACCTCACTAACCCTGGTGTGAGAAATCAGTTTTTAACCTCTAAAACTGAACAAGTTGGCTCAATTTATGTGTATTCTTAAGAGGGTGAAGAGCAAAGACCCAGGGCATGAAAGAGGAAACTGACAAAAGCATCGCAGCCTCTGGACATGCCCCAGACCTCCCTTCAGGCTTCAGTACACACATTCACACCTTTTCTTAGTACTAGGAATCCAGCTAACATTTTCTCCTTTACTGAATTCAGGTGAACCCACTCCTAAATCATAGGACATGGCTCCTTGAAATCTCAAGCAACTGCCAGCAGTTAACTCCATCCACACCCAACACCACAGATGACACAGGCAAAGTTGTTTTCCCAGGTTTATTGAAAATATTACAGCATAGCAGAAAGATTCAAACAGCTCCACGTGGTGTTTTGAAATTCATCCCCACAGTAGGCTGAGTGACCTGCAAGTTGGAGAGACTGCCGAAGTCCTAGAACAACAAAACGGATTCAATGTGAGCTGAACAGGTGAGATCTGTGGGTCTGCCCCATAGCAACACTGCGAGACTGTGCTGCCAGCCCCCATCAGTATGTAGTTAGACTGGTGGGACTCAGCACAAAAAAATGTCTTCTGCTGCTAGGGCCATAACACTGAGGAAGGTCTAGGCAGTATCTGAAGAACCCCTCTTCTTGAGCAGTTGGCTGTTAGGAGACTTCCACTTTCCACTAGTGATGTTTCTTCAACAATGCCTAGCTACTTAAAAATCTCTGCTTAAACCACTGTTTCTAACTTTCACAAACCTGCCATGCAGCTCTTCTTGTTTTCACAACTCATTTTCATACTAAAACAGTGCTTATTAAATTTGGTACTACAGATACACTGGCCTAGATATGTTAGAGGGTACTACTCTGCACTCTGAAAGTGTGCCAGCATCCCCTGGCTTCTACCCACTAGATGGCTGACTCGTGCCCTAGACAAGACCCATCCTTTGAGAATAGAATTTGCTCTCCATATCCATGGATCCAACCAAACATGGTTGAAAGTATTCAGGAAAAAACCCAATCTGTCTGAACATATATGCTCATTAGGTCATTATTCCCTAAACAATACTGCATAACAACTGACATAGATTTGACACTAAGTATAATCTAAAGATGACTTAAAATACAGGGCAGAATGCGTAGGTCATATGCAAATATGCCACCTAGCATCCAGATTTTATTACAGTGGGGGGTTACTGGAACAAATCCTCCATGACACAAAACGTCCTTTTCAGGACCAGCTTCAGGCAAAAGTTCAACACCAGGAATACAAGTTACCAAGGAAAGTGGAAGCAGGACCAGATTAGGGCCTGCTTCATTCTCCCATTTCATTCTCAAAAACCCATTTTACAGTTCAAACAAGGGGGAAAAAAAAAATAAAAAGGTGCATTTCAAACAAAGGTTATTTCAGAAGGGAAAGGTTCACAGCCTACAACAGTCTCTGTTTTTTGGAAACTGGGTGTTAGGTACATAGGAGTCCATTTTTTTTTTTTACTCTTTTTGAATGATTTAACATTTAAAGATAAGAAATGGAGAGGGGAGAAGCTTGAAGTCACCAAAAGCACGATAGACTTTTGAGGCCCATGGTACTTTCACCAACTTAATGTGAAAGGACAAAGATAAGCCAAAGAGAAACATTATCAAATTGTACTGAAAATAGCTGTCAACCATCTAAGTAGTGCCTGGTGTGTATCTACAAGTGAGATCACAGCTCATTTCTTAGATGAGCATTCAAACATTCAGTATCCCAAGGAGTGAGGCAGGACTTCAACAAAGGGGGTGTATGTGATAAGTCAGCCTCAGAACCAAAAAGAAAATGGAAGAAACTAAGAAGGATATACTGGATACCACTGTATTGGGATTATCTTGTGATGAGCACTCAATCAATTCTCAAACCACCCAGCACTCAATACTAGCTAAACCACTTTAAAAGCAATCTGTTTAGTGCCATTTACTAGTTGTGACCTTGGACTTGATCTACTGCCATTACAAATAGCAGAAAGCTACTATGGATCCTGACCAAGGAGTTCTTGAGAAATCTAAGGGACACTCACCAAAAGCTTCAGCATTTCCTTAGTGTCAGGATCTACTTCAATAATCTCCTGATCCAGGGCAGAGACCTAGAAGGGAGACAGACCCAAAATATCAACCACTGAGCTCTCCCTCACCTCAACTGTCCCCCATTCTTAAATTAGCAGATAGGAAGTAAAAACACCCCCCCCATACCCAGAAGAGGGGACTGGGGCTGGAGAGAAAGGTTAGGAACCCATAAAGTGATCAAGTCTGTTGTAGCAGTAAAAGAGGCCCCAAAAAGCTGTTCTGCTTTTATCTTCCTGTGCCCCCATTGACTACTCAGAAAACCATTAAGACAGAACTTGCATTTTAAAAATACTGTTAGGGGCAAGAGGTCTTTCATGTGGAAAAACAGACTTAACCTGGTTCCAAGAGGTCACAAAAAAGGCCACCAAACAGGAGATAATAGGCACCTACAAGTTGATTGAGGGTGCATTGGTAAAAAGCCTCCTGAAATTCTCAGTGGAGGTCCCTTTGGAAGCCAGAAACTTGAAGATCCAAAAAACTTACCTCAGGAACATAATTGTCTCTCCTTTCTCTCTCCTCTTCCTGCAGCTTGATGGAGATACCTCTCACAGGGCCTCTCTGTATCCGCTTCATCAGATGTGTGACATAGCTATAAGTACACACAGTAAGAACACACTGGACTTTTACTGGTACCCAGAACATCTGGATACACATCAGTTTTAGTTCTTTTCCCAGAGAGAAAAGAGGATTCCCCATCGAAGAACCTCCCACTCAGAACCCCTTAGTGAAGTATTTCTGTTCCTTTGGTTTCTCGCATATAGTTCTACCAATTTTTTGAGTAATAGCAACAGTGAGTAATTTTTATTAAAAGCAAATAAAAACCAAGTAAGACTTAAGTCCAGAGATCTGACTTCGATTACCTTAACCATGACAGCCAGTCATAACCCGAACATCCCAGCAAAATCTGCAAAAACAAACCTCCAACTCCTTCTGGAGTAACAGGAAGCTTGGCGCTAACAAAACCATGGGGGGGAGTCTTCCCCAAATCCGAGGACGGCAATTCCCACCGCCAGTCCGCGGTCACAGTTCTGCACCTTTTTCCAGGCCTTCACTCACCCTGCGATCTTGTTGCGGAGCTTCTTGCTGGGAATAATGGCGATCTCTTCGCACACGCGCTTGTTGGTATGAAAGTCATTGCCCAGGCGCGTGTAGTACTTCTCGATGATAACCCGGGCGGCCTTCTTCACAGTTTTGGTGCGAACGCGGCCCTGCGGGCAGAGACGAAGTCACTCGCAAGCCAGCAAGTCCGGGTTAAAGGACCAGAATCACCGCAGGAGAAAGGTGAACCTGGACGGGCGGGAGTAACTAGCGCCGACCACAACCCCAGCTCTACAAGAACCGCGCCCGTCGCAATTCCAGCCTAACGGGAACCCGCGTCCGACTGGCCCAAAGTCTCCCATTGTGGGCCAGGGTCCGGGAAAACTGAGGATGGACAACGATTGAGGAGGAGCGAGGACTCAAACGAAAACACCTACCATGTTGGCGGGTCCTGGCAAAAGAGGAAACAGGAAGTAAGAGAGAGGCAATATAAAGCGCCGGCCAGAAAGCCACTTCCGCCCAGGCGAGAATCGCGGAATTCGCTCGGGAGTACCACAGCGGCCTCTGGCGGCATGGGGCGGAAGCGGGGTGTTTCGCGTCCGGCTCCAGTGGGCGGTGCTACCCCCTCCGTTCTGGCTTTACCTAGTGGCCCAGGCCCTTGTCATGCTGTTCCTGTTAGGATGAGCTCTGGACCAGGAGGGATGCCTCTCTCCCACACACTCCAGGTCGAAAAGAATAGGTTTGAGGCTTGGGAAGACGAGGAAGGGATGGCACCCCTCCAAGGGACCTCATTGTGTCTGTGGGTCAGATTTGTCATATCTAATCTGGAGGAGAAATGGGTGTACTAAGAGAAATTTTCTCATTTCTTCGTTAGCTCAAACACACTATCAGTCTTTCCCTACAATTTATGTACAGTACTCCTTTAATACTTAGTGCTAAGGCACCTGTCAAGAAACAAAGGCTGAGCCCCATGACAGCAAGGGCCCTTTTGTTTAGCTAGTGCTAGAACAGTGCCTGGCACATAGCAAGCTCTCATTTAAATAAACTAGGGTCCTAGTTCACCTGCAGCACTCCCAACAAGTGAAAGTGCTTTCTCCTTCCTCTACCCACCACTGCAGTCTTCAGACTGTTTCTGCCTTACCCACCCCCCAAATCAGGCCTTTCTGAAGCCACCAGCAGTTTGTCCCTTTTGCCCTTATCAGCCTAGGGAGGGGAGGGGCCCGGCCCGCCCTCCTTCCTCCAGGTCCCCTCCCTGGGCTTGGGAGTCTTAGGTCACACTTAACTTATAGAAAGGCCAGGTTAGATGTAAAAGAGTCCAGGACTATGCCACATTCCTCAACTTGTCTCAGCCACTCCAAATTTGCAACTTATTGGGGATGGAGGGATAAAGGGCAGGAAGCCTTCACCCTGAAAGTAGCATGTGGACAAAAAAAAGGGGGGGGGGCAGGGATGCCTCTATGGTACAGGAAAGTTAAAGAGGATACAAAAAGGGTCAGAATCTCAAGAGTTGTAGGAGCTTCCTTTATCAGTAAACTTCCAATGAAGTTTAACCCAAACTGTCAGGCCCAAAGTACAAGATCACCTCTCAGTCTTGTTTGAGGGGTCTCCCCAGCCCTACCCAATATAAACTCTTCCACCTCATAGAGGGGATGCTTCAGTTTGCAGGTCTCTATACCTCAGACTAAATCATAATCTCCTAAAGAATCAAACAGCTGGGCTCAGCCTACTCTACCTGAAAAAAAAAAAAAAAAAAAAAAAAGTCATGAGACTCTGTCCCAAGTTCTGGAAACCTGTTAAGAGTCCAGTGATAGGGCTCCCTGAAGACCAGCAAAAAGCTGAATTATCAGCATAGACAAGTTCAAGAAGTTCAAGAGGTTGAGAAGCCTCCCAGGAAGAAACCTGCAGAGGCTGGGGTTGTGACTCAATGGTAGAGCACTAGCCTAGCATGTGTAAGGCCCTGGGTTCTATCCTCAGCACCACATAAAGAAATAAAATAATGGTTTTGTGTCCAACTAAAAAAATTTTTTTTTTTTTTGTTAAAAAGAAAAAACATGCAAGGGCTCACAGAAGATAAGAACAAGTGGCTCCTGATACCTGGGCAGATGTACTTGCACATCTTCCAAGCTTCATGTGGAGGCTGCAAGAAACTTTAGTATGAGAGCTTCTTACGTGAAGCAACCACCTACTGGAGAGGCATCTCCAAAAGTACATTTGGCTATGGAAGAGACCCAGAACTCACAAGAGTATGTCTCCCACATGGTTCCACCATCATCCTGGGCTAGAATCCCACCACAGAAAATCCAAGGAAACAAGTTTTTCTCAGGAATCTATCACCCACATCTCAAGATACAAAGACAAAGCCAGAATTCTGCTGCAACGTGTTTATTATGTGCCAAAAAAACTACACCACAGCTTACTCCACACATCTGTTGTAGGAGAGTGCAGTCTTGCCTGCATATACTACAATGAGGTAGAGACTTCACACACAGCTTCACAAAACCCACAGAGTAGCTGGGATATGCAACAATGCAACATCAGCTCAGCAGGAGGGGGGAGGGGGTTATGACACTGGTTCTTTGGCACACAGCTTCCCTAAGAGGGGCAAGTAGTATTAAAATAAAAGAAAAGAAAGAAAGAAGGAAAGAAAAGAGTCAAGTTTTCAAATTCCAGTAGCATTTCAGTCAACTGCAACTGTTGATTCATACATTCCTCAAATGAAATATATTAAGGAAGGGTACTTGTCCCCTCTAAAAGAAAGGGCTCCTGTGAGCCTTCATCTGCCCCCACCAAAAAAAGCAGCCCTTTTTTTTTTTTTAGCTCAGTTACAAAAGAAAAAAGTCCTGTGATTTTGTGATTAAAAACTTCTATCAACCCTCCCCCCCATGTAAGTGCAACTTAAGAAGGTGCAATAAACCATTTAAAACTATATACAGCAGCCACTCTAACACCGTTTTTCCGGTCCAGTTTCAAATAAAACAAATTTTTTTCTTGGTTGCAAATGCTTTGATTTGCAACTGTGAGAAACAGTGACCAGCAGTCCCCCCAGACACAAATTTGCTATAATGTTAAAAGCTGCCAGGAAAGAAAAAAATCTCTTGTTCCAAACGACTTAAAAACTGTTTTAAGGAGTGTAAAAAGGAACCGGTAAAAACCCTCGAGCGTAAAATATGAAATATGATTTTGGTTTAAATGAAGAGCAAAGTCTCCTTGTTGTTTACAGTAAAAAACACCAGCTGAACACTCAGTTTATGCCGTTCAGGTGGGGGTTAAATAAATGGAAAGGCACTGTATGGCAACTGCAAGAATGAAACCAATGAGACCTGTGCATCATCACCATCAGTATTGCAAGGAATGTAAAAAAGCGCTTTAATAAATAAACCTAGATGTAGGCATCCGTGTCAATACCTTCTGGACACATAGTTTTTTTTTCTTCTTCTTCTTTTTTTTTTTTTTTTTTTGCTTTTCATCTGCAAAATGAGGAACTAAAATCTGGGAAAACTACAGAGTTGCTTGGAGGGTGGTCCAGAGGGCCCTTGCCCTGGCACACCCCCTGAAAACAAAACCCAACAAAACTCATTGTGCAGTAATTAGTGCAGAAACAAAGACAGATTCAGCAAGTGCAAAGGTGACTACAATTTTCCCTTGTCCTCGGGAAACCAGCTCCCTGGTTGCCAGTGGCACAGTGGTACAGGCTGCTGCCTGACCTGCCAGCCTTGGGCTCCACAGGCCACTGGGCAAGGCCAGCTCCTCTAGCTGGAATCTCGGTTCTTCTGGTTCCGCATCAGGGGACTGTGGTGACGCAGACCTTCCATGCTATGCCGCCAGTGCCAGCAGCTCCGGCAGAAGTACTTGAAGCAGACCTGGGGATAAAAAAGGAATGTCATGCCTATTTCAGCATCAGGCATAGGGGCTGTTTGCATGAGCTGCTTGTTCTGCTTGGAGAGGACACCGGAGACCCCCATGGACTCTGTGAGGCTAGAAGAGATGGTTCCTGCAAGCCCTCCAAAGCCCTGGACCAACCATAGCAAATCCAGTCTTATTTCTGTGGGTGCTCTTAAGTAAATATGTTGGGCTCCAAGTATGTACAAATACTGTGCAGTTTTCCTCTCTCGTAACAGCATCTGGTCTTCTATTCCCCTACCCTTCTCACCTCCCACAGAGTAGCTCTATCACATGGCTGCTAATATGAGAGAATGTCTGAAAAGCTGACTACAGATTCTAATGCCAGGCTCATTTCCCAGTAAGTGAGGAGAGATGATTGGGTTTGGACCTCAGTCTCAGCACCAACTCTTGCTAGCTGGGTAACCTCAGGGAAGTCTTCCCCCATTCCTCCACCCCATACCAGAGAATCGACCATTGAGCCACATGCCCATCCCTTTTTGCATATTTTATTTCGAGACAGAGTCTCATAGAATTGCTTAATGACTAAGTTGCTGAGGCTGGCACTGAACTTGCAATCCTCCTGCCTGAGCCTCCTTAGTCACTAGGACTACAGGTTTGTGCCACCATGCCTGGCAAAAGCTGTTAACTTCTAAGCAATTCTCTGAAAATGGGGACCACCTGTGAAAGATTTGGTCCATAAAAGACCTCCTGAGAAGGTTGATCAGAAAGATACTCATTTTTAGGCTTTACCTAACTATCCAAACTTCAAACTCACTTGGGAGTCTTAGTTTGATTATCTAACCAGAGACTCCAAACTGAATGAAAAGTATTACTACAAAACAAACAAAGCTAAGCATAAGTGGACTACTAGTGACCTAAGAGGCCCCAAAACTTCCCCCAAAACTTGTCAAAGTGTGATTCAAACCAACAACACAGACGCCACTTGGAAATGTGTTATAAACATGAAATATCTCAGGATCTACCCCAAACCTACTGAATCAGAATCTGCATTTCAACAAGATTCTCTGATGAGGCATATGTACCTTCTACTTTGAGAAGTAATGCCAAACACATCCAGATCCATCCACACTCCACCACCCAGAAATAGTCAATAGAAAGTTTCCATGCTGCTATTTCTGACAACTGTGGGTATGGCCCAGGCATAAAAATCAGAGCAGTCCAGAAGGGGGTCCTTGAGTTGGGAAAAATCCAAAGGGTCTCAGAGCCAGAGCAGCAGTACCTGGCTCACAGGTACCACTGAGCCAACCACACAGGTATCTACAAAACCACCCACCAACAATGTCATTGCATAGCAGCAACCCAGGAAGAAGGCTGAAGTATCAAAATTCAATTCAATAAGCTTCCCCAAGAGCTATGGTACAACTATCTATAGTGTATCCCATGACTACTACCTATTCCTCTGTGTTCTCAGACATTATGAGGTACCTCAGAACTCCGACACTCGATGTCACAAACATGGCTTAATTTTTAATTGACACAGGGACTTCACAGACGTCAGTGCCCAGGGAACTCACCTGATCTCGACAGAAGAAAGGACCAGGTTGAGAACTGCAGATATGACACAGAGAATCTTCTAGATAGGGGTCAATCTGAACCTGCAGAAAAGTAACAGAGGAAGATGAAATGGCTCTTCTCACCAGGAGGCTAGGTGAGCTGCAGGAACGCATTATTGGGCACATTATTGGATATTTGTTTTAATGGCAACTAGAGAGAATTATGGGAAGAGAACATAGACAGCGAAACTAGATGGCAGATTCACACCATGCAGAGCCACATGGCTGCCTTGAGGACTCAGACAACCACACCCCTTATGGCCTACTCTTTTCAGAAAACTGTACCTTGGCCCTCTATAGGCAAGTGTTCAGAGGATTCAGAAAAGGGATAAAGGGAAGTAAGCTATTTAGCAATACCAGGTGAATATAACAATGAGGGAAGCTGCCCGCTCTCTCAGGTGGCTCAATCATCTCAGTTCCTTTCCTCCTGAGCCTACGAAAATCAGGCCCACCCAATCGTCATGTTAATTCTGTGGTTTGGTTCACTTTCTCAGTCACAGTCCTGCCCTGGGTAGTAACTAAAAACCAAGTCCCTCTGAGATGCCCCAGAGTAAGGGCATACACCACTTACCTTCTTGGTGAACTTGGTAGTTTTGATTTCCACAAAAGCAGCACTGACTGCTTTCAGGTAACTACGTTGGTTATTGAATGTCACACGACCAGACCCTAGAAATAATAGACATGGGCTTACTTTCTAGCCAAATTCTCCCAAATGCCATTCTTCAACACTCAAGAAACCCTACTTCTATAGCAGTGCTGTCCAACAAAAATATGGGGTACTTACATGATTCTTAAGCTATATCAAAACAAAAATGGTGGAATTAATTTTAATATTTTATTTAACCCTGTGTTCAAAATATTTTAACATATGGAAGAAGCTGCATTTCAAGTGCTCAATCATCACATTTAGCTGGTGGCTACCATATTAAGGTAGTTATAGACTACGTTGTCACAAATCATTCAGAAAAGGGACTCTTCCAGTATAGGAAAATGCACAGGTAGGGGTAAGGGTTCAGGGTAAAAACCAAGATGCAGACAGAATATCTCTCTGAAGAGGAGGCCCAAAAGACACACCCCTTCTGGCCTGGAGATAACCTGGAGTCCTAGGAGAAGAACTGCAGAAGCCTCATCTTGCCAAGTGCCGCCTCCGCCTCTACAGTCTCTGAAGTCCTTGTTCTCAATCTGTGGCACAGCACTGATGAGCACATGGTGCTCCTTCCTGACCAGATTCAGTGTGGGTGGGCAGACTAAGCATCTGGGGAGGTGGGTTACCATGTCTTGATCAGAGAGTTCAGGCTCTGCTCTACCTCCTAACCCATCAGAGGTTAGGAGTGGTCAGACTGAAACCCAGTGGTCAGACCAACAGACTCACCTAACCTGGGACAGTCAGGCTATGACTGCACTGTTACCCGACCCGAGTCACCCAGAAAATCCTCCCCCAGCTTGACCTCGTTTCTGACCTGAGACAACACCAGAGCTTCTCAAGAATTTTTAATAAAGGAAACTGGGTAAGTTCATAAAAGTGTGACCTTTTAATAAAATATTACCCATCGTCTATCCCAAACTGGTTTGGCTATGAACTTTGAGCTCTCAACAAAGTTCTTGTCTAATTATCACTAATCACCTTGCAGAACCTCTGATAACTTTTTTCTTCTTTGTGTGGGAGGTGGGGGTAGAAGGCTGGGTGCAGAGGGTCCAATACTGGTGACTTGTCTAGAAAACATGCTATGCCACTGAAATAAGCTGATCCACAGACCTAGGTCAGGCCTCTTTCTCCACTCCCAAGAGAAAGTACCACAATCTTGGCCTATTCCCAGGGGCCACCAAGCTTTCCCACACAAAAATAGGACACTTACCAATGGGATACTTGTGCTTATCTGTGTCAATCCCAGCATACACGACTCCACCAAATAGGTCATTCAAGATGGCAGCCAGTGCCTCAGCATTGAGCATCCCATGCAGGGCACCAACAAACACTGTTCTGCTGGGGTCCAGCCTCTGAGAAGGGCTCCGGACAAAGTTGCTGTCAGCCAACACCCAGGGGATCACCTGCACCTGAAAACCCCCCAAAGGTATATCAGCCCTGGCAGAGAGCCACAGAGAGAGGCTCTTGATTGGCAGGGAATATGCTCTAAAAGTAGTATAGTTGGGGCTACTGAGGCCTATGCAGGGGTGAGAAGGCATCCTCACCCATTTCAAGTCCACAGGCATCTAGTAAGACACCCTTACCCATCCCAATTTGAATTTTACTGAGTTCATGTGTCTAGAATGCTGAAGGTAGAGGGAAGAACAGCACTCACTCATCCTGGAGAGTAAACAAAACTGTTCCAAAATGTCATACCCCAAAATCCAGCAATCTGTCACAATCTCCAACTGTATGTTCTAATCAAGGGCCACAAAAATTGATTAACAGAAAGTGTGGGTCCTCAAGAAAGGAAGTAAGGATCTGAAGAACAGAGGGGTGAGCATGCTAATGATATTTGTGAGATGGTCACTGGCCCAACATATGCACCAGAGGACTTGTGTCAGAAACACACGAAATGGCAGAAAGTCACACACAGAGACCCCCGAGATCTTGAGTTACACCAGGTTAGGAGCTGACAATGTCTTTTACCTCTGAATTCTCTGGGTCTGACCTGGTAGGAGGTCACATGAAATGAGTTGACAGATGACCAGATGTTTTTAGAAAAATAATCTGTGAAGATCTTTTTTTTTAAGTCTTGAAACAAGAAGAGATATGAAGCAGAAACCAGGAAGGAGGCAAAAACAGTAATTCAGATGACAGGTGATTAAGATCTGAACAAGGCTGGTGGCAATAAGCCCAGAACAGGACAAGACCAAGTAGATTTTTTTTTAATATTTATTTTTTAGTTTTCGGTGAACACAACATCTTTCTTTGTATGTGGTGCTGAGGATCGAACCCGGGCTGCACGCATGCCAGGTGAGCGCGCTACCGCTTGAGTCACATCCCCAGCCCCCAAGTAGATTTTTCTTCAGATCTTCAGAACTCAGACCACCTGAGCATGGTAGGCAAACAAGGAAGAATCAGGATTGATGAGATCTAGGTCTATATGACTCCAGGATGAGAGGAGCCAGCAGAATATGAAAAATCCCATTTTACATACCAAAGAGTTTGGAATTATAGAACACACAAAAGAAGGGTCCCCAGAAAAGGGGGACTCAGAACAGGAATCTAGAGAGCAGAGTGGATAAATTATCTGAGATGAAAAAGAAGTGAGGGGGGAGTCAAATACTGTGTTTATGGTGATGGTGGTGGTCACAGTGACAACAGAGTCAGATGGGCTGGGGCTGAGTGGTAGAACACTAGCCTAGCATGTATGAGGCACTGGGTTCGATCCTCAGCACCACATAAAAATTTAAATAAGTAAAATAAAGGTATTGTGTCCATCTACAACTAAAAAATATATATATTTTTTTTTTTAAAAAAAGCCAGAGAAGTAGGAGAACAAGGACAGCCTACAGACAATGCATCAGAGAAAAATACTAAATCTCTACAAGGTGACAAGAAGGGAATGGGAGATGGGAAAGGTGTCACAGAAACACCAGAGAAATGGTCTGTGGTGTGAACATCACAGTCTCGAGTGTGAAAGCAGGGCACATGGGAGAAGCAGCATGTGAACTAAGTCCTGGAATACAATGAACTCTTGCTTGCTGCCCGAGAGCCACAGAGCAAGACAGGAGAGAAGGTAGGGGGACCAGGAATCACCATGGGCAGCCAGAAGATGAACTTGCCCTGTCACTAAGAAAGTGAGTGACACCAGGGAATACCCATAAAACAGAGTCAAATTTGTTACATGGATTATCAAATGTGATATGTTCACCCCAGCAAAATAGGTATTTTTCTGATAAATATTTGAAAACAAAATATGAGGTGATTGGTATGCCACTTGACCTGATCTGATTATGCATTATATACATGTACTAAAATATCACAGTGAAGTCCATAAAAATGTGTTAATTTCTATTTGTTGAGAAAAATTATTTGTAAATAAATATTTTATATTAAAAAAATTAAAAATAGGGGCTGGGTTGTGGCTCAGTGGTAAAGTACTCACCTAGCATGTGCAAGATGCTAGGTTCAATCCTCAGCACCACATAAAAATAAATGAAATAAAGGTATAAAAAAATTAAAAAATAAATGAGTTGAAATAGGTTTTCCTGCTGGAATAAAAGAAGAAATAAGTATTTTTCCCCATATCATACATCTTAAAAAAGTAGATTATACTTTTTAGAGTAGTTTTAGGCTCACAGTAAAACTGAGGAGAAAGTACAAATATTTATCATATACTAACTCCCTGCCCACCCCCGACATTTGCCTAGCATCCCTTACCATCACATTTTGCACCAGAAGATAGATTTGTTATGACTGATTAACTTCACACATCACATTAAGTCCCTAGTTTATATTAGGTTTACTCTTTTTTTTTTTTTTTTTTTGGTGGGGTTGAACCCAGAGGGGTTTTACTACTAAACCCTTTTCATTTATTTTGTTTTGAATTAGGGTCTCACTAAGTTGCTTAGGCCTTGATAAATCGCTGAGGCTGGCTGCAAACTTGCGATCCTCTTGCCTCAACCTCCCAAGTAGCTGGAATTGCAAGCAATTGTGCCTGGCTAGGTTCCCTCTTGATGTCTGTTGAACATTCCAAGTGTTTGGACTAACATGTAATGACATGTATCTACCACTATATGCTGAATTATATGTATTATCATACAGAATAGTTTTGCTGCCCTGAATATTCTTTGTGCTTTGCCTATGTATGCCTCTCTGATCTTTTTAATAAGAAAGGTTATTCTAGCCGATGAGGAAACAAAATTTCAGAAACATAATCTAATGTTTTAAAAGTGATGTGTTCTGGAATCACATTTTTAAAAACCCTACAACAATTCCTGAACTCAAAACAAATGGTCTCAAATTCTATCCACTAGAACCAATGGATCGCCTATTATAGTCAAGATTCCTAAACTCCACCCAGACTACCCAGTAAGCCTGAGACAAGGATCTGCTACGAGATCCCCAGTTGAGATAACTCCATAATGCCAAGAACACCCAGGCTGAAACCAAAGAAGTATAAGGAAAGAGTTATATAGAGAAAACTAATAAAGCCCTGAATGAGAATGAAGAAGACATGGTGGGAGATTTACCCACTATATACTGGGAGGTCAGAAGAGCCAAACTAGAGAAAGTACCTGTGGTTTTACTAATTAATCCAAGAGAACAATGCTGTTCTCAATTTCATCTCTAAGGTAAGAGGTTTGGGATGAAAGTATAGGATAGAAAAAGGGGAGGGTAGGAGGGCTAGGCACGTGGCATGCATGAGACCCTAGATATGATCCCCAGCAAGGGAAAAAAAAAACAACTAATAAAAATAAGGGGGGTTTTGGGGAGGGGGAATGAGCTGGGAAATAATATGATCTCTATAGGCAAGAGTGCATTCTTAGCCCATTAAGGTACATTAAGGTACAAAAGTTGGTTGTTAAAAGTGTAATTAGAAGATATTGTTCTATTTATTATATGACAAGAAGAACAGATCTCTTAGCTCAATGGGAATACCTCTTGCCTCTTGCAGTCTGCAATATTTACCCATCCTAAGGAAATCCAGTGCCTCCCTCTACCACCTGGACCCAGAAGGGACACCACGCTAATAACTCACCTCCTTACAGCGCATCCTTCGGCTGGACATCTTGAAGTAATATTCACTCAGGCCATCTGGGCTCAGTGGGTCATGAGAGCAAGCCTGAAGCAAGGCCCGGACAGACTTTTCTAGCTCAAAAACCAGATACACGTACCCTATTCCCAATGAGAGAAAAATTACATTAACATTTCTCAGGTGACTACTCCTCAGCCTTGGCTTTACAACAGTGGTTTCTTCCAAGAGAGGAGGCCTTGAGTACAAGATAATTTTTGTTCTACTCCTGGAAAGTCTTGTGGAATGGAAGCACTTGCTGTGCCATATGCCAGGCCAAGGGAGAGAGAGATACTATCTCCCACCTGAAAGAATGGCAAGCTAAGATAAAGGACCCCACCACTGCCCCCCAGCTCTTTATGCCAGGATAGAATGTACTCTGGTCAGCAGAGCCAGGAGGAATGGCAGGTCTGTACCCAGTCTGCCAAGGGATATAAGTATTGCTTTAAAAGCCTAGTTAAACCATTGGTTCAGTTTCATGAAGAGGGGCAGAGTTGAAAATAGCTCCTTCTCCTTTCTACAGGGAAGGGATCTCATTTTAGAGAACAGTGAGGAATCAGGTGTTTGGTCCTCATTCCTGCCAACTCCAAAGGGATCTCAGAATTAGGTCGGGCAGCAAAATAACTGGGCAGCAAAGTCAGGCAAGGGAAAGCTTTTCAAATGCCTCATTCTGAGAGGGAAGGAGAGAGATACACATTAGCCCAGAAGAAACAGAGGGATGTGACAAATCAAAGAGGAAGTGCTGACCACTGAAAGATATGTGCCCTGGAGTGCCCACCATGTTACCAGCATGCGGCTGTGACATCCCATCACCCATTGGTGAGATTATGTACTAAGGAGGGGAAATAAAAGTTCCTACCATGTCTTTATTACCTTTAGGCATATTACCTTTGGGAGGACACCGGGGGTGCTTGCCATCCTTACCAGGCCACTCCACACTTAGAGAGCCAAAAACACGGAAGGTGTTAACCAATCCAGCTGTAAAGAGATGGGAAAGAACAGTAGAAACTGAGGCACCATTCTCCCTAGGAAAAGCACAGCATAGGCTCACCTTTCTTGATGAACAATTTGGAACTGAACTCTGGTCTCAAGTGACAGATGTAAATACCAGAAATGAAGCACTAAGGAAATCTATGAAATGCACTTGTCTCCTCACCCACTCCAGTAATACACTGTGCTGAAGCAGAGATGCAGCCTCTCGTCTCCTGAAAGACATTCCCCACCTTCAACTCTGTGGCAGGTCTTGAAGGCATCTCACCTTCCGTAATATCCCAGGGAACACCTCCTAGGAACACCTTGCAGGAGTACATGGGGTTCTTATAGTTGCGGGGAGGAAGCTGGCCACTCCAGGTACAGGTGGCTTCATTCACAGCTTTGGAAGAAGATGAAGAAACAAACAAAGGGTCAATGAATTGACAAAGTCACCAAGCTTCCTCGGAATGGACCTGTCCAGGAAGAAATAATCCAGCCACAATGCTAACTTGGCTGCCTGGGAGAATATCCACGACTATTCTGAAAGGCAAGAAATGTCATATCTCATAAATCTACTCAGTTCAGTTGGATAATCCTAATTTAACAATTTTGTCCCCACTAAAATTGAAAGGAATGCCAAATCAGACATATAAGGTAAACAATCATCATACCCAAGCTATTTTCAAACATATAACTGATAGTGCTAACCACAAAGCAGTTTTATCTGGATATTATGCTTACAGTATTAAATAAATCTCTAATTACTTGCAAGTAAATAGAGTATTTTATATAAATGTCCTATAAATATAAATATAAATATAAATGTCCTATAGGTTCATTGATCCAAATAGGCCCTCTCCCCAATGTTTGAATGAGAAACTATTGTTCTACTCTTATCCTGTCTTGGCTCTGAACTCAATCATGGAAGTCATAACACTGCCAATATACTACCACTAGCAACTCAAAAAATCAGTAATGTCACACTGTTCCCCAAGTCAGAACCATGACACAGGGCCCTCCTTGATGCCAATACTGAACAATAATGGATTTGGCACTTCCTATTTACACCAAACACAAATACCTTGTTTAAAAGCCCTTTTTGCTCTATAGGAACTTTCTTCTGTTTGGCCCATCCTGAACTATTTCTAGAGACATGTTCTTGATGACCAATTCAGTCACCCATCAGTACATAATCCTATCTCCACCCAGTCTGTGCCTTTCTTGATCAAAAAAACTAAACTAGGTGGGGATTGTGGCTAGTCTTTACCATTTTGCCCTATTTCTTCAATACTGAGGCAGACATCCAAATAAACCATCATTTTCATGTAGGACAAGGATATGGAAGCCCATTCCCTAACAGGCACAGGCCCAATGTCTCGCTACAACAAGAAATTGGGCATAACTATCAGTAGATTTTATGACCAAAGTGAAAATCAATATAATGGCCTCATTTGAAAGCATGGTAATATCAATTCACAGGAAAACAATGGCACCAAAGAAAGTACAAAGGTGGGCTGCCAAAACCATTAGATGACAAGGGCAGCAGCAGCATTGTTAGGGGAGAATGAGATCTGGTCTAGCTCTCTAAGTAGAAAGAAACTAAAGCCTAAGGAGACAATTAGAATAGAGAAACTAACATGCACTTAGTCATCAACTCCAAGACCTCAGAACAGTGGTTGGTGAGCATTTCCCTGAAACATTAGTAGTCAATGGCATATATAGCTCATTTACTTCAAAGCACTGATAAAGAGAAAACAATTTAATATGCATTTAAGATCTCTTAAGAGACCAGGCACTTGATGACATCTCATACCTTAGACACTGACAAATGGACCACCCATCCCCAGTGCATCCCTGAGTGTACCAATCAGAAAGTCTTAGGGAAGAAAGCCCCAGCATGTATTGTGGCTGGCAAGTCTTTGAATCAGAAAAGGGGTAGAGAGGTAGACAAAATCTCAGGCATCATTTCCAAAGTTTCTCTGGAGGCATCCACCCTTAAAAGAATCAAATCAAGGGCAGTACAAAGCTATCTCCATGGAAGCAAACAAACAAGAGATGGATCTAACCCCTTATGTTGTGGCACAGCTTTGTGTACCTGATTATGTCTCTTTCCTCTCAGCCTCAAAATTGTTCCTTACTCCACAGAACAAATGCTTTGTTGTGTATCTAGAGAATTCACCAGGCAACCAAATCTCTTCTAGATAGTTCATCATGGTGTGAACCAAGGTTACTTTCTCTCTGCTCCCAGAATAAGGCGTCAGGCCCCAAACATTCTCAAGCCACACTCACCTGCAGCTTGCCGGTGCAGCCTGGCCTCTCTCTCTATGCTGAAGGGGTCTTTGGGAGCTTCAAGAAGGTCCCAGGATGGCCACACAGAAGCTCCTGGCCATCTCTTTGAAGCACTGGTTGGTGAGGGAGTGACTGCGGCTAGAGCAGCTTGCTCTTGGTCCATACGGGACCCAACCCCCATCTTTAAAGGGTCTCTGGGACCACCCCCAGTCAAAGACAGGAAAGGCAGAGGAGGGGAAATGCGAAGGCTTGACTAGAGAAAGAAAAAGGAGACAGTTTTTTTTTTAAGGTTTTGTTATAAAGTAATACTGAAAAATACTTAACATACATTTTATCATTTGATACATTTTCTCAGACTTTCTTCCTGTGCATTTTTAAGATCAACTGTAGTTATACTACAATTAAATTCTCTTCCTTTCCCCATTCAACATTTTTCCACACTGCCAGATAGTTCAATGAATTTATCATGTTTTATTTAGGAAACAAGCTACATTTCACTGACCCATTTGCCTACTGTTAAATATTTAGATTCTCTTTGAGTTTTCAAAATCATCAATAAAAATTTTAAGATGCTACTTCTTCTGGGCTAGGGTGTTTAACTTAGTGGAGACAGCTTGCCTAGCATGCACAAGGCCCTGGGTTTAATCCCCAGCACTGGGGAGGGTGGAGGCTGCTTCATTATCTTGTGCTTTCTTTGGTCAAATTATTAGAAGTAGAATGCCAAAGTGCTTTATACAAGGGACCTGTGTTCTATCAGAAAGGTATAGGAACATGAGTTATATAACATGCTTTGTCAAGGCTTTTAAATTCTAATTTAGGGTAAAATGGTACCATATTATCAAAAAAAGGTCAAAATAACTTATTGATAGAATATTTTAAGTTCTAATACTATCACTATATTCTCTTCTGGGTCATCCTTGTTTCTCCCCTAATTAGCTCTTGGAGCAGGGTAGCTAAGAAAGTTCTTTAAACAAAATCCCCAATATTAGTTCTGAGGTACATTTCCAAGTACTTTAGTCCCATCTAAAGTACATAAACAGAACTAGAAGCAGCTCACAGGGCAACAGACTATAGCCCAGAGAAGGAAAGGGCCTACTGTGGCTGCTCTTCTAGAAATACAAAGTTTGAAAAGACAAAACCAATGGGCAGTGTGAACACCAATGCCGGATTTCACAGTCTAGGACAGGCTGACAGAAAACAGGATGGGCTCTAAAAGCCATGAATGGGAAACCATGACCATGATAATATCGCTAAGCCTTAGATGGAAAAGAAGAGTCTGAGAAAACAAACCATTCTATATTCATTCAACATTCAGCTCAGGGGATTTGGAATTAGAAATGCAAGGCTCAGAAAGTACCTGAAACTGTATTTTATTTCAGGAAGATGTCTTACTGCCAATTCCACATATTTATTTCCATCCCTTTTCTATGCAATTCTATCTATACTAGCTATATCCTCGCCACCTACTCTAATCCATTTGCCAACTATACTTATCATGGAGATCACACATGTCATACATGAATAAGAAATATGAGATGCATAAATTAACTCTGAAGCAATATTTCACAGATTTACCATTGCCTTGTATTCAGAGTGGGCAGGGGTCAGTGGAAAAAACATAAGAGCTAGAATCCGATTTGGATTAAAATCCTAGTGCTGTCAGTATTATTTAAAAAAAAATAATAAAATTTTTGAGATAGCATTCAAAAAGGTACAATAAATGTTATTGTTTAAAAGCTAACTACCCAAGTAGGTCAAAAAATAGAGCACTCCAGGACCCCCAAATTTACTTTTAAAATTATCTGTTTTCCAGCTTTTAGAGTAACTATTAAAATATCTTCAGCCTAGGACCTGAAATGTATTACTCATGGATACTCAAAGGATCCTTGGTTCTGTTGAGAATAAGTCTCTACAAATGTGCACACTGGCCTCCATGTCTCCTATCATCCTATCTTCCAGCTTGCATTCAAGCTCTAAGACAGACACTGCATCCTCATTCCCCTTGGACACACACAGGCAACACAACCCTCAAACTCCCTTTCTGAATATGTTACATACAATCAAGTCTGAGAGATGATCTGATCCAGAGCTGAAGCCACTCGTGTCTGAGTCAGAGGGGCTGCTAGAACGGGAATCCAGGATGGGCCGAGTGTCCAGGCGGGATCCTCTAACTGAAGGTGCTGGAAACTTGTCCAAATCAGACCCAAGGGGATCCAGAGGCAGGAAGCTCAATGGGGGTTTTCCTAGGACATTTCCCAGCGGATTATGAAGCATGCTCAGTACTGGGACCAAAAAAAAAGAAAGAAACCATATGATTTTTTAGTTTTTCCAGCCCAAAGTCCTTCTTTTCCCCTCCAACAGCTATCTAAGGCAGGACCACTGAAAGCATACCAGAAACACAGAATATAATTATCAAATTACCATCCACTTCTAAGACATGAACCCCCACAGCTCATGAAAGGCAGTTAGAGGATACTATTTGAAGACCAGAGTTCCTGCAAAAGAGTCTGCTCTCTGTCACAAGACTTAATGGTTAGTGCCAACATCTGGGGGCCTTGATCTCAACTGCTGATAATATCTGGATACACCTGTAGCACAATTAGTAATCCCAAACCATATTCTTTTATGCCTGTCAATCTTCTTATTAGAAAAATTCTCAACTTTTTAATGTTACACAGTTGAAATTCAGGAATACATACCACATCCCAAAACTTTGGTGTAGTTCAAGCATCAAACTCCTAGCGTACACTCCTAGCTTTCTTTCTTATCCACAAATTATCTTCTATGAACCCCTTAATTTGAAACATTTAAGATGGAAACAGAATGGCATGGTTAAGCCCACTCTATGACTTAAGATGAACCAGGATAAAATCCTGGGCCTAATACCTCCTGCAGATGTTTCGAGCTCTGGGAAGCTCACTCGACTCTCTGAGCCTCCCCCTACTCACTGGCATCTTCAGTGGAATACCAACTATTTCATAACATTGTTAGGAGGACTTAATCAGACAGCAGATGGAAAGTGCTCAGTAGAGGGTGCATAGCACACAATATTTAAATATCATACATTGAAAAAGAACAGTATTTCTCCACACATGGTCTTGGGGAAATGAGGGATCTGAGCAAAGCACACCCTTTGCCCATGAGAATAAAGAGTAAGAGGGCTTTGTTGAGCCATGGGGGCACTAAAGCTAGGACAGAACCCCTAATTTGATGTTTTTTCATCTGAATAACTGAAAAAACATTTTTCAAAATGGCCTAGGTGAATCCAAGATAATATAGGTGATCAATGAACAAGCCTGTTACTGGGTCTCCTTTAGCCTAGAGTAGCAATTAAGTGAAACAGGCCACTTAGAGCTTATTTTTTCCCAGGCCTCCAAGTTAGCCTGAATGCTTGGCTGGGTCTGGAATGAGTACCAAGAGGCAGGAACCAACCAAAGTCAAGACATGGTCTCAAGAGTATCAAACATACTGCCATTCATGACAGAACATATGCGTGCACAAAATCCAAAACAGCTGTTACCATGGGATCAGACCAACCCAATCTCCTTGGCATGCGATCCCCCTTTCTAGATATAACTTTTTTTTTTAAATGCAGGAGACAGTGAAGATATATTTGCAAAATTGTTATTCTATAATGGAAAAATATTTTTAATTAAAAAAAGTAGATATACCATCTTACAGTCTCAACAGCAATGATGAGTTTCAGTCTCCCCAAATCCTGGCCAATACCTGGTATGGTCAGTCTTTTTAATTTTAGCCAGTCTAATATTTATGAAGGGGAGTGGAGCCATACTACATCCACCAAGGAGCTTGTTTACTATTTTTTCAAGAAAACAGTGTTTTACCTTGGCTTTTCAAAGCAGTTTTCTAAGCACTAGCTTGGAACTGTATATATGCAACACTTAACTGTATGCTGAAACTAAATATCTCAAAAAACTTCCATTCTGATGCCCATCAAAAATAATCTTGACAAAACTTCAAGTAATCCTTGACAAACCCCTGCCTGAAAGAAGTGGAAAATCTGCCCTGAAAAGGCAGGATGTGTAAACATTTACTCAAGGTTCTTCCCTGATGCAGCAAAGCACAGAAAAACCCACAGATCACATGCATCAGTCTTAAAAGTGGTACCAATGCCCTAGAGGGCCTTGTCCTCCTTCAAATTTTACAAAAATGAGCTCAGGGAGGTGAACAATGAGGTAACAATCAAATCATAAAAAGTCTTAACAACCAGATTAGTGAGTTTTGATTTTATCCTAAGGGTGACTGAGAGACACTGAAGAGATGATGTGAAAAACTGCTGAGGGGATAACAAAAGAGGCTGGCTAGGAAATCTAACGAAGACAGCCACAATTGCCTAGCTCCCAGCAGAGAGGGAGACCTAGTATTTAAGTTAGACTTAACAGAACAGCAGAGCTCAGGTACCCGAATGGTCACTGGACCCACAGAGGGCTATGATTTTCCCCTGAGATGGTGTGAAGGAGAAAATGGGACAACAGAGTTGATATTGACATCAAGAGAGGAGATGAGGAGAGGGTCAGATGTTATACGCTAAAGACAGAAAAGAGACATTAGATTGGGAGCAAATATATGGAGAAACAGCAAGTTCCAAGGACTGTGAGAAGACTGAAGAAGGCATTAGAGGATAAACAGGAAGAGGAAGGACTGTAACTATTCAGAGTTCCATATGTGGCAAAGTCCAGAGTATGAAAAATACAGGTGGCTGAACTAGAATGCGTAAAGTCTGAAATATCAGACATTATGTTCAACATCCATATGAATATTAAAAGAATTCATGGTGATACTTGGGCCCAGGGTGGGTGGGTGGAAGGAAGGAAGGAAGGAAGGAAGGAAGGAAGGAAGGAAGGAAGGAAGGAAGGAAGGAAGGAACGAACCCAGGTATTGAAATCTTCAGGAGAAATACTGCAAGCTATAAGAAGGAAGAAAAGAATGACCCTGAGGTAGGTATGGTTTGGGAGAAAGAGTAGGTTCCACTGGGCAAAGCAGGATTTTTAAGAAAATCCTTCAGCTAAAGCAGAAGTTAGAAGGAGCATTCACCAGTGATAAACAGGATTAACGGTAGTTAGTTAATCCTGGAAGAGGGGAGTTTCATGCAGCACAATACTGACTAGCTCTGAGAGTTATAAGCAAGGTCTAGCATAAAGCACTATGCAAAAAAAAAAAAAAAATGCTGAAGAACGGCTGACTAATCCATAGGGTTTGACCTGGGGGGACCAAGGAGACAAATATGGGCTATGTCTTCACCTACATTTTAAAAAAGAGTCAAAAACCAACCTAGTAGTCGCTACAGGTCACTTTTTCTCATTCATGCCAATTCCTATTCACTATTCTATTGATACATGTCTATCTCAACTAAACTGTAAATTTCTACTGTACCTACATAGGTAACTTGAGGCTTTGTCAAGTTTCTGGGTTACAGCTAGGAATTTTATGTCTACAGCACTCCTCTCCTATGGTAACAAGCCTGTCTAAATAGAAAATGGTATGACATCTCATGGTGGTCACTAATGAATTATACTTCCTCAAGTGTTCACAGCTCATGGTCAGTCATTTGTTCCACAATCTGCACCAGGTTCAATCAAGTCCCTAACACTAATAGCAACTTCCATTTATTGAACATCCAACACATGCCAGAAGTACTTTAGGTAAATAAACTTCACTGGATCCTAAAAAGTGGATATTACACCATCTTAACACAGGAAATCATGGGTCAGGGGGTAGTCAATATGTGTAATTCACAGTTCATGAGTGACAAAATGGGACCTGATCCTTTCTGACAACATGCTTCATATTCCATAGTACACCATTTATTTGTTATTTAAAAAAAATTGTCAAGGGAATGGAGATGAAACTCAGAGCACTCAACCAGCATGCATGAGGCTCTGGATTGAATCCTCAACAAACCCTCCTCCCGCACCGATACAAACTGCCAGGATCCCATATTTCTTTGTCTTCTTGGTCCTGGCACCTCTCCTTTCTGTTCAAATTCTTTAAGACCATCAACTACAAATGAGCAATCTCACCTACCAGAAATTGGTGCCACAGGACCAAAGCATGCAGGTCTCAAACTTTAGCTAGGGCTTTGTCATTGTAGGAACTCATTAAAAAATGCATCTTGGACCCCACGTGAATCAGAATCTGCATTTTAACAAGATCCCAAGAGATCTGCATGTACATTAAAATTTAAGAAGCACTAATCTAGAAAAAATAAGGCTTATTACTTCAAATTCCTAATCAACCCCTTTACCTCACCCAAATATCTTTCATAAATAATTATTTCCCTTGATTTAAAGACTAGAGATTATAATATAAATACAGCTCTTAGGACACAACCCCTAGACACTGGAAAGAAAAAATAGAAGGGAGGGTACCAAAGCAATCCAGGTGGCTGTATAGGACTCACCCTCAAATAGTGTTAACTCTGATAACACTTGAGTGGGGTACAGGGAGAAGCAAAGAAGTGGCATAACACAGTACCAGGAACAAATAATACAAAAACAGTGGCAAGGAACAGTAATAATACTTTCATGAAAAAGTATGTTCAAGACAATTAAGGGACTTTGTAAGCTCATTCTGAGCAAGAACAAGAAAAGCTAGGGCCTAAAGTTTGGGCTGATGCATGTTAAGAGAGAAGGAAGAGAAAAATGCTAAAATTGGAATATAAATGCCAGTTTTTAAGTATTGTTATCAATTTTAAGGTAACTTAAATTCCTTTTTTGTAGTATTCTTAATGGTTCAGGAAAAAAAACAGAGATAGAGAACAATGAAAGTACATGGGGTTAAAATGTATGTCAACAACAGAATTCTGAGATTTCCTTCAATCCACAGAATGAGCCAAGTTTCTGGAAACCCTGACACTGGTCAGATGCCCTAGAGTGACCTGACTGTCCCTCTATAGCCCAACCTGGCAGAGGGTTCCAGCTCATTAATGCTACCTCAGAGAGTACAAGAGACCAAATCAGCAGTAATATTTTTAGACTGATTGTTAACTTTCTCTACTTTCACCCTTCTATGCCAGCTCCTGTGGGTTTTAGAGCTGAGTCACTGTTCAAATTTTCTGAAGGCTTCACCAAGGGTACAAAGGCATCAAGAGTCTGATGGTAGCATTCGCAATGGCAGGGTCTGGCCCTGGATACTTGCATTGTAAGTTACTGTTTTAGCTTGAGCTCAGCTGAAGTGGAGATTAGGTCTAAGACATAAAGTCAAATACTTTATGGAGTATTACTTCTAGCCTAAGAGGCCACATAGGCTGTTCTTGCCCATCTCCATCCTTGATTCTAGACTACTTACTGAGAATCTATATGAAGGCATAGAGGGAGGAAAGAGGGGAGGCAGCATTCATTCCAGGTATGAAAACAGACCACATTTTGGTCTGAGACCCCAATTCTGCAACTCTAAAACATATCCCAATTCAAGTAGTTGACATATGAGGGCTAGGGTTGTGGCTCAGTGGTAGAGCACTTGCCTTGCACATACGAAGCACAGGGTTCAATCCTCAGCACCATATAAAAAAATTAAATAAAGATATTGTGTCTATGTATAACTAAAAATATATTTTTTAAAAAAGTAGTTTACATGAGTGTGAGCTCCCTCCACCAACTCTAAATTCCACAGGCCCAAGTTGTATAAAGCATAGCCTTTTTCCTAGTATATCCCCAATCTTGATCACTGAGCAAGTTCCATATTTCAAAGAAGACATACTTAAGTCCTATGTAAAAATCAGCATACATCCAACCACCTCAACTTCTTTCTTAGATAAGAGGCACTGGCTGTCACACTGCTTCCTAGGTTTTCCCTCTTCTCTACACCAAAAGTTGTTCCCAAATACTAGGTTCCATGATAGAACTCGAGCTCTGCTCTATGATAAAAATTTTGTATAAGTGCATTATCATTCCCTAGAAGTTACTGGGTCAAAGACACTAACTTTAAAGAATGGGCCCATCTAAATTATCAACACAAGTAGGAGGCAGGATAGGAGAGACCTTGTCTGAACTATGCACTTTAAAAAAAAACACCCAGTATAGGCTGGGTATATAACTCAGTGATAGAGGGCTTACCTTGAATATATGAGGCCCTAGATTCAATCCCCAGCAACTGTAGGTGGGGGGAAGCTACCCAGCATGAATGGAATAGAATACAGTGGCTCAGAATTCATCATTAATGCAGCAAATATTTATTAAGCAGACATGAGCCAGGCACTGTGTTATATGGTGGGAATACAGTAGTGGAGAATTAGGAGTTAAGCTATATTTATAAGGAAACTTGGTTGGGCGGAAAGTCCAAGTGCTATATAGGAGACACCTAACCCTATTCTAAATGTTGTCTCAGAACTTCGTTTAGAAGACACTGGAAGTAAAGAAGCAAAATGCTGTAAGATTTCCTTCTCATTCCAGGCTGATCTTTCCCACACATCAATAGGGAGCCTGCAAGTGACACAGCACAGGGAACATTCTATTCACTGGTTAGGTAGAAACCTGAGAGGGCACACAGGTTAATTTCCATGGGACTCCTAAAGAGAGTGGGAAGAGACAGGATGTATCGGCAATTTTAGACTGAGCATCTGGTTTCTCCACTGGGATTCTGTTCATCAAGAGTCCCTGTTTCTAGATCCCTCAAAGTAGATTCTCAAAAGAGTTAGCCCCATTCTCCTGCTGAGTAACACTACACAGGGAAGACTAACAAGGGGGGAGGCAAAAGACAAATCCAGCAGGTGGTACAGCTGATGAACTGAGACTGAGGGGTGGGAGGGACAGTGGGAACTGTATCCAATGCCCTCGGTGTTAGAGACCTTATCAAGGGAGCACCTAAGCTCTGGCTAAACAGTCCCTTGTACCGCATGTGGAGATGATCTTAAGTCTTACTTGTCCAACATTAAGATTCTCCGTTGGAACACAGGTATAACAGGGAACATTGGAGTTTTAGGACAGGATTGGAAAGCTGGGTCTGCGTAGTTGTGTCACTCTGCAGCCTCTGTGAGCTTATTTCCTTATCTATGCAAGCATTAAAATCACATGACATGGACTGGGATTTTTGTGGTTCAGAGGTAGAGCATTTGCCTAGCAATGTGTGAGGTCCTGGGTTCGCTCCTCAGCACCACATAAAATAAAGGTATTGTGTCCAACTACAACTAAAAAATAAGTATTAAAAAATCACGACGTGCTCAGCGTAAAAAGTAGTTGATAAATTGTGGCTATTAGTCACTCCATCCCCTATCCTAGGATATTGTGGACAGCTTCCACAGCCCTCCTATAGCATACAGGGCTTAAGATACTACAAGAAGGAAAAAAGTACCCCTGGACATCTGCCAATGAGGTCTTTTAGAAAAATGCACTTCTAACATTCATCTTGCTTTTATGACTTCCATTCCAGCAAGGGGTGTACAGACTAGATGGGAGGAGCTTGCAAAGCAGAAGCTGGCCTTACAGGGGCAACTCTCAAAAACAGACTCCATTGAGGGTCTTCCAGCAAGCCTCTGAGGTCAAAGAAATCTACATAGCAAAAGCACTCTATCTTCCATGAGCAGTGATGTACCCCTGTAATAGCAGCAGTTCCAGAGGCTGAGGCAGGAGGATCAGGAGTTCGAAGCCAGTCTCAGCAAATTAGCAAGGCACTTAACAACTCAGCGAGACCCTGTCTCTAAATAAAATATTACAAAAGGGCTGGGAATTCGGCTTAGTGGTTAAGCACCCTGGGTTCAATCCCCAGTACCAAAAAAAAAAAAAAAAAGCACTCTAGCCCCTAGAGAATATTCTCCCTGTACCACATGTACCAGCCTCAAGCTAAGAATCCAGTGGAAGGGTATCCTAGTGCAAAAAATCCTTAGGGTAAGGTTGGGGTTGTGGCTCAGTGGTAGAGCATTTGCCTAGCACATGTGAGGCACTGGGTTTGATTCTCAGCACCGCATATAAATAAACAAAATAAAGGTACATTGACAACTAAAAATATATATATATATATACAAAATCCTTAGGGTAGAAAGTGGAAGCCCCGATTACAGTAGTTATTGTGCTACATTTGGTATGCTTTCTCATCTGTTTTCCCTTGATACTCATGGAGAATCTTAATTTTATCCTATGATCAGGGTAGGTACCTCCAGTGCCTAACACAGTGACTGGCATACTTTTTGGTGCTTAATACTGCTGAATGAATTCAGTCAAAAATTTTTAGTCAAGAGTCCTGTTCTTCAACCTTTCCAAATACTTAAAAGTATTAAAGGATGATCAGATGAAGCCCTAGCTGCCTGAGGCAATATGTCAACAAGCAAAGCCCAAGAAATAAGTTTGCACTCTGAACTCCACACAGAGACAACAGGGTTTGAGGCTGACTCTACAAGGAATCTCCAAGATAGCCCAATATTGCTGAAATATCTCCTCCCTCCCTGAAGAAACTGACCTAGTTGGTTTTCATATGGGAAGGCAGTGTAGGCACTGGAATGTGGGCTGCATGTTCCCGCATTGCTGGCAAGGGTGCTCGATCTGGCACTGCAGCTGGTTGGTGGGAGGGCTGCATCCTACTCTAGGAGGCAGTACCCACATGTGGGCTTTCCAAGAAGGCCCACAGCTCAGGCAAATAAGAGAGATGGCTGCCACCACAGTTCCAAAAACCAAAGACAACATGGCGATTAGGGATGGGTGTGTCCTCAATCCTCAGAGGGGAAGAAATATTCAGGCTAACATTGCCCCCAACCAGATCATACTGCTTGGACAACCCTCCACTCCTTATGAATCTGAGGCTCAGACTGCAATCCTTCCCTGATCCACAAAATCATGTAATATTTATCACTAAAGTGCTTGAGATGCAAGGTGGAAAAGAAAAAAAAAAAGACAAGTCCACAGACAAACAGCTACAAGCACAGTTTTCAAGTGGTGGCAGACTGGGGAAATTACGACTGGATACCAAGCCTTATTTTGTTTCTCTTTTTAAAGACTGGGTCTTGCTATGTTGTTCTAGCTGGCTGAGAACTCCTAGACTCAACAATCTTCTCGCCTCAGCCTCCTGGGGTAGCTGAGATTACAGGCATAATCGCACCTAGCCAAGCTCTTTTTTATATCCTAATTTCACAGTAACTGTCAGACCAAGCTCTCTAAGCCCCAAACTGGACACATCTGCATTTCTATGGATCCAAAGATATATTTCAGAATGTCCCTGATAGCTACTAAAAAACCAGAGCCAAAGTAGGACCACACCCTAATTTGATACCAGTGCAAGGGCTTGATCAAACACCAATTACCCACAGATAGGTGTCCATCTCCCATGTGAACTCTTCAGTCTTTTGCTCAGATCCAGTGGGAGGGATGACAGGACATGGTTGGCTTCAAAGAACACACAAAGTACCGTGGCGTCCAAGTCAAGGTGCAGCCAATGAACCAAACAGTGACACTATCTCCACTGTTCAAAGGAACAGGACAGTTACCAACCTTTCCAGAACAGCCCGAGTCAGCTGAAGGTCAGTACTTCGAGAGATCCCACCGTAACCCAGAAGTACTTACTTAAAGCAAAGCATCTCCCTACCCACATTCAAATTAAAAAATAAAAATTAAAAAAAAAAAATATATATATATATATATATATATATATATATATATATATATATATATATATATATATCTCCACTCTCCTTCTCCCAAATGGGATTTTACCAAAGGAAATGTGCCTCAAAATACCTAACAAACACAACAGTCCCAGGCTTTGTAAAGCATTCTAAAAAAAAGACCTATTCTAAAAAAGGTGGAGGCCAGAGAATTCAACATGACAGTACCTTGCTGCCATGACTGCTGGTCCCTGGACGGGGAGATAGGGAAGGACAACAGGCTCAGTGTATCCCATTGTCAGCATCAAGAGCAAATGGAATGCATGTCGCCCCTTCTATCTTCCTCCATAGAATTGTCACTACCTTTTATTATGTATAACTTACATAAAGTAAAATATGTATACTTTAAGTATACCTATAGTATTTAAGTTCACATTTCTCTCCAAGTACTCTAAGACTTGTATCTGCTAACCTTCCCCTTGTGTCACAAGAGGGAAATAAATGGGTAATGGGAAAATCTGAGCAGAAGCAGTTTAAGGGGTTGCCAAGAAGTCCCTTCAATTTCTCCCCATCAAAGACTACCAAGACAAGAAGGGATCCTAAAGGGGAGTGGCTCTTCTTTCCTCTGTCTGGTTACCCTCAACACAAAGAAAAGGAAAAAAAGCCTCTGGAGCTGGGAGTTACCCCACCCTGCTCACTGCCTACCCCTTTTCAGAATCAATGCTCTTAACTTTACGTTAAGGCAATTCTAATATACCAGGAATGATACCTAGCCTAGTGTTAATACCCACTTGAGGTTAAAATTCTTCCCTTGCCATTACCCAGAGACCACCCACCCTTCATACATAGCTCCCAAGTTTTAAAATCCAGAGGAGGAGGGAGAACCTGGTCACCTAGTAATAAATCCCTTAAGTCCCCTCCCCCCACCTAAAAGTGTTTTGCTTCATCATCTCCAAGACAGGCCTGTGTACCAGGGGGTTAGTGGATCTTTTCTGCATAAGGCTGCCACCTTGGGGACCCTTCTCAGAGCCACCCAGGTGTAGACTAACAACTCCAGGGAATTTATCAGGGTAAGTGGAAAAGGCATGTCTGCCTTTACGAGCAGCCATCTGTCCTGCCACACTCACAGCTAGCATTTCCATCTCTTGCAAAACAGCTCCATGTTGTGTGTGTTTGGAGGGGGGGGGTGATGCAAAAGGGAAGAGAACAACTGTTGCTGTGGATATTTTCCTTTGCTACCCCATGCATCCCCCTCCCCCAGCCAACTCATTCTCTGGCACTCACCCGAGTGTGAGCTGCTCTGAGCTGAGGAGTCTGAGTCCTGGGTGCTCCAGGGTCGGTCCCAGCCCGTCAGACTGAGGGACTGCAGGCCAAGGCACAAGTCATTTGCATCTGGGAGGCCACGGGAAGATTCTTGCGCAGAGGTGGGGAAAAGCATCCTGCTTGTAACTGTTTCTTCGGAGTCCTGGAACTCTGCTTTGGATAGGAAGACAGCAGAAATCCCAGAGTTAACGGTTGTTTTCCCCAATATTATCAACAATAAGTATTATTAATAATAGTTTCTGCAGGCTCAGGGGCCAGACATCCAAGCTGGCTAGATGCTGCAGCGGCTGCCTCTGCACTTTTGGGGGCGTCGGAGTAAAAGCAGTTGCCATACAGCCCCCTCCCCACACACACACCCCTATCCCGTCTGCATTACAGACTGGGCCAGCATGTGATCAGGCTGCTGATGCTTCCCGCTGCCAGTGACATCAGCCGGCTGAGCCGTGCAATAGAGAGCGGCATCATCCCTCAGAACGGGGGAGGAGCAGGAGGGACAACGGGGAGGAGACTTGCCTCCCAGGGAAAAGACAGCTACAAGAGCTACTTGGAATAGTCTAGGTGCAGTGCTGGTAAGTCCAGGTTGTGAGGCAGACCCTCCACTCTCCAGAAATGGTAGCCAAGTGGCCCTCAGCCACAATTAAAGTCCTATCTGCTGACGGCAAAGCCAAAGCAGCTAGCTGACTGCCTGCTTCTGTGGCTCTGCCCTCCTGCCCCTCCCTCTGCTCTCCACCCCCAAACCCAAAAACACTCTAGTCCTGGACTCTCTCCAGCTGCTGGCTCAAGCCCTGGCTTTGCAGCCCAATGCAAAGCTTCACAATCCTGCTAGCAAAAATCTATGTGCTCCAAGTGGCCCCTGAACAGCACCCTGACACAGCAATGTTTATTACTGAGGAATGGGGTAAGTTTCAGAAAAACACTGAGCACTTGAACCCCGGGGAACACCACCTAGTGCTTCAGGCTTGTCTGGAGCACCTTAAACAGAGAAAAGGGGTCAGCTTTGGCAAAGGGAGGGAGAGTCACTAGGCTGTTTCAGGTATCTCTCAAAGGACATGGTCCACAACCCAAATGCTAGAGTGAGATATGCTCTCACAGGCTCCCCTTAGCATAACAGAAGGGGCACCAGTCATGAGCAGACATATGGATCCAGTGCCTCCCCTCCTTCCTGCAACTTAAGGCAACATTCCCAAAGACTCATGGACACACCCAAACAAGAGAAACCATCTCAGAAGTATTTTTATGCCCTATCAGAAACACCATGTTCAGGAGCTCACAATATCTGGCTCTGTCAATACTATTTTCCTTGACTTTGCCCTTCTAGAAGCTCTTGGGGTAATGCCAGCATTGGAGGTGGTCACTAGCATCTTTAATTACTGAGCCTTCTCTCAGGGTTGCTACCAGGACCAACAACCTATTTCTGTGACCACTCTCAGCTCCAGCAACAAAGCCTAAGAAAGTCCAACTTCTGGAGCCCCTGCCATTTCCTCTTCACCAATGTCTCCTCCTGTGTCAGCCCTTTTCCAACATGATCCCTTGTCACTGGGATTCTTCCTCATGTCTGGGGGGGGGGGGTGCATGGGAGGGCGGGGTTCATAGCAAGCATCTCAGCCTCAGCAGGAAGACTGCTTACACCTGTATAGGCTGGTAGCACTTCATCCGCTTGTTCTCCCCTGTTGCAAGAAGCAAGCAAGCAGATATAGGAAGCAGTCCCACCTGGGATATGCCCAGGCAGGATTTGAGCAAGGCAGGACAGAGGGGGGTATAATGCTGTCCAATACATGAATAGTTGGCCAGAGCTTCCAGCAGTACACTCTCAGCACACTCAGGCACAGAGCCTGAGGGGGAAAAATGGTCAGTCTGTGGGAAGAACTCCTCCCTTTGGAGGCTTTTTTTTTTTTTTTAAGCTTTGCTGCTGTGTCATCCATCCACGCTATTCCTGTCTGGCTGTAGACACTCTGCTTGCTCCTGTCTGTGTTTGTCAAAGCTGTGTTCACCACTGCACAAGCTAAGCAGTAGCTCACCCATGTGGGTATTGCCCCCCACCTCACACTACTCCTTCCTGAGATTCTATGTCCTCCCTTCCTCCAAGCTAAGGATATATTTTAAAATTAACCCACATGCATTCATTACAAAAGCAAAATGTTTCCTTTAAAAACATCCATATTTAAATATCTATAACCTTCTAAATTATGAAGGTATATAATCCCCTCAGTCCTAGTCAGAACATCTGTTGTATGAATGGCTACTTCTGTACCCCAGGCAGAGAGAATTTAATCATCAGCTATGCTCCTGCTATTCAAAGACAATGTGGTAGACCAGTAAAATCAGCATACCAAGAGCCTGTTACAAATACTAAATCTCAGGCCCCATACGGACCTAGGGAATTAAGCTACATTTTAACAAGATTTCTAATTAATATATATGAACATTAAAATCTGAGCAGGGCCAATCAATAAACTACCAAACCCTTCTCATCTCAAGCTCAAAGACCGCAGGCTTGAGCAACAAGTTGGTTAAACCCTTCAAGGACCAGATGAAGCCTGGAGGTCTACATATCACAGAATTCTACCCTCCCGCAATAGCCCCAACACAGGCCTCACCTTAATTTTTTTCCAGACTCCCAATCCACAGTTTCTTCCTAATCATTACAGGAATACCTTCACTAGATCTAAAGTATCAGTGGAGGTCGTACACATTAAACCTTGGTACATCAGGCTGGGAGAAGTCAAGTAGCTTTGGAAGTCTTGTTGAGACCTGGTGTGCAGAACAAGGACTGAACAAGGTGACAGTCCTTCCTCTGCTCATCAAGTCTGCCACCAGGAGATCTCAGTCAAGTCATTCAATGTTCCTGAGTATATTTTCATTTGTAAATTAAACTGAAACTGACAACAGTGGCTACCCTTTTCAGGCGTTTTATGAGGATTAAAGAAAAAAGCTGGCACAGTGTCTGATGCAAAGCACTTTACCTGTGGGGGTGACTGGATCATTTATTACCCAAAGCAGGACATTTTCGAAAGAAAAGGGGGAAAATATTAATACTAAGATCAGGACTACAAGCTTCAACAAAAACTGGTAGACAAACTGAGAGATACAATCACTCTATCCATAGCCACAGCCACTGATGTTCAGAAACATTTCACTCAAAAAGCCTCCTTTCTAATGGCTCCTTGATCTCAGCTCTCCAAACTTACTCATTCTAAATATTCTGCCCTTTCATGCCGTACTGAAAGGAAAGTTAAGAAGCAAATAGTCAACACAGACTATCATGCATGAGTCAAAAGGCCTAAGAAGCTGGGGCTGATGTTGTGGCTCAGAAGCAGAGCGCTTGACTACCATGCGTGACGCACCAGGTTCGATCCTTAGCATCACATAAAGATATTGTGTCCACCTATAACTAATAAATAAATATTTTTTAAAAATGTGTCCGCCTCTGTGCATTTGTATAACATCTAGAATTTCTTTAAAAAGCGGGTGGGTGGGAGCTAAGAAGCAAAGTCTAATTTTAATAAACAAAAGCCCACTGCACTTCTCAAATTCATATCTGACATTACTCAAAGTCAGATAGGCACTTGGCCCTTTTTACTGAAAGACATTTTTTCTAATCCTTTGCCAAGAACCAACCAGACAAAAACTGGTATCTAATACAAGTTGAAGTAACAGTTCACATTCTAAAGGCAATCTACTTGAACAATGTCTCAAATGCCTTTCCTTCAAATTTCTTTTTATCAATACTTACACAGCCTTTCAACTTAAGTTGGAAATTCAAAATTTTAAAATTGTTTCCCTTTGAAAATAATTATTATCTTCTCTATAGTTAAGTATTCCAAATTCATGAACAACTGAACAACTCAGGGAAATAAGTAAACTAACTTAAAGTTCAAAATTTGCTACAATCTTACTATGGTTTGAATGTGTCCCTCAGAAGTTCATGTTTTAGGAATTTAATTCCCAAATTCATGTTAATGGTATCTGAAAGTGAGGCCTTTAAGAGGTAATTAGGGATAGATGAGGTAAGCCAGGTGGAACCCTCTAGATGGCATTAGTGGCTTTATAAGAAGAATGACTAGAGCTAGTCATGCTTGTTCTTTTTCCTCATGTGATGCCCTCCATTATACTACGATGTGGCAGATGTTGGCATCATGCTCCTAGACACTCCAGACTGCATAACTGTGTGCCAAATAAACTTCTGTTCTTTAGAAATACTCAGCCTCAGTTATTTTGTCACAGAAACAGAAAATGGACAAAGACTAGTCTAAAATAGAGTACCCCTGCACAGACGCAAAATGCAGCCAGACTCATGTTCCAAGAATCAAAGTGTTACAGCCTCAACCCTGATTCTTTTTTCAGTATAAAAATCTTCTATCTTACCCCAAATACAGATTGCAGAATCACATCGGTTATAAATTGGGAGTTCATAACCAACTTGATTCTAATGTATGAAATATGTCAAGAGCTTTGTAATGTTTTGAACAACCAATAAAAAAAACATTATGTACACACACACACACACACACACAAAATTTTCTATCTTCTAATGGATCCTCTGCCACCAAAAATTAGCACAAAATTGCTCAGAGTCCTCTGCAAGTGTTATTCTCAAGCACCTGGCAAGGAGGGTAAGAGAGAAAACAAAACGGTGCCTTTAGTCCTCACCTGAAAAACCACTGAGGCAAGTCATTCTAAAGGTTGCCTTTAGAGATAAGGACAAATTTAGGGAAACCCGGTGTATGTCACATCAACAAGTGAAATAAGTTAAATGACAGACTACATTTATACTATGATTATCACTATATGAAAACTGTATTTTTTTTAGTTATAGTTGGACACAATACCTTTATTTTATTCATTTATGTTTATGTGGTGCTGAGGATCAAACCCAGTACCTTGCAGGTGCTAGGTGAGCACTCTACCGCTGAGTCACAACCTCAGCCCTGAAAATTGTATTTTGATGGACAAGTTGATAAAGGAACATAAACTATGAACAGATAATGCACATGAGAGTAGCATGCTGCTAACAGATTTTTTCCTTTAGTTTTTACAAAACAAAGTAAATTCTGTCCTTTCCCGATTTTCTTTCTAGATTTTAACAAGTACACTATTATAGTTTGTATATCAACTACATTTGGGCTCTTTTATAAAATCTCTACTTCGTCCCCAAATTCCAGTCCCTGGGAGTAACAAAAATAGGGACACTGGGTCATTTGTCCCCATTAGATTATTTCAGTTATATTTACTTCAGTCAGCTGAGATGACTGAAATCAATGATTTATGGTTCTTTTTAAAGTTCTGGCAAGCCCAAAGAGCAGCACTTCTAAGAATGTATGTCTAAAGAGTCTGGATATTATTTTCTCCCCCAAATCAAGAAAACCAAAATGCTAATTTGGATAAATCAGTTTTGGTGGCTTAAAGAGAGAAAATAAGCATGCAAAAAGTCTGACATCTATCATGTGACCTGTCACTTCAACTACTGTTTGCCCTCTGGCCCTTACCCATTCACACACGATGGTGGCTCTAAATTCCTCTAGAGCACTGCTTTTCCAAGTTTAGTGTGAATACAAATCTCAGGGATCTTTGCAAATACTTATTTCAGTAGGTCTGGGTTTGGCCCCAGAATTTATCTAACAAACCTCCAGGTGATAGTGCTACTGGTATGCTGACCACACTTGAAGGAGTTAACATTTAAAATAAATCCATTTTATTTTTAACTTTCCACCTTAGATTCCGTCTTCCAGGTTAATTTATGCCATCCTTCCACACGACCACTTTCTTCATGGTGCTCACTCTCCCAAGTTTCAACAGTTCCCTGTTGCTTCTCAGATCAAAGCCCATATGCAGGCCCTGGTTTCCTTTTTAACCTTATTTCACACTATTCATTGAACATAAAAGGCTAAATGTGAATTAAGCACAAGTCCCTAGAAGTTCACACTCTAAAGAAGGATTTACTGCTAATCTGTGTGTTAATAAGGGAAATAGTTCAGAAGGCAATGAATGCATGATGGTGAGGATAATCAAGGATCACTTCCTTACAACATTTGGTTAGGATAATCAAGGATCGCTTCCTTACAAGTTTAACCACTTATTAAATTACATTACAGATTAAGGTAGAGGGAAAGAGCATTAGGTTTCTTTTGTTCTTACCATTATAAAATATGATCGTTGGATTACTTTAATCTTGACTGCGTTTAATAATCTTCAAATTCTGTAAATTATTTCAAACTGATTTCTATAATAGTCCTTAAAACATTAACATACTTAGATTCTAAAATGTCATAATAGCACAGTGCAGGAGCTGGCTGCAGAGGGATTGGGGGGATGCTGTGGTCAGCATGAGATCTGCTGTTGCTGAGGAGAGGCACATCAACAGTGGCACCATGCAGCACCACTACCCAAGAACCTTAAGGGTTATGTGGGATCTGCCAGTCACTCAAATCAAGCACTCAGAAAATCAGGGAAAAGAGGGTCTGCACTCACTTATGTAAATCTGAGCTGGCAAAGTTGACATTACTCAATCAAGTCAATATTCCTTCCTGATTTGTATTCTCCAGAGTACCCAAGTACTTCCCAAGGAATTAAAAAAAATCATAGATGAAACAATCCAGAGTTTTAATCAAACAAGGTGGTATTCAGTTACTGCTCACAGAAGTGGACATTCCAGCATCTGAAGGTGCACTGGCTAACAGTAATTGTTGGTAACCTACTACTGACTACATTGATAGTAAATCTGAGGACTGCCTAAATGCAGAATTGAGCGAAGAGATGTCAGATGCCTGATAACGGGGCACAATACTGTTTATACTATGTCGCTCCTTTAGGATATAGACTTAAACCACTCCGTTTTGAGTATATAAAGTATTTACATGAAAGAGCATCATTCTGTTTATTGCCAAAGCAGATGCACTCATACTGGAGGACACTAACAGTTGACACCAAGAGTTTAAAAAATGAAAGAAATTCAAGAACATAGAATATTTTATCTCACTGAATATGAGAAGTAATAAAAAGTAAGCCAGGGCCTGAATATAAATTTCTAGAAACAAAAGATGAAAAAAGTAAGCTTGTTAAAAAGATAAAGGACTGTTTCCTCTTGCTGTGGTAGGCAGTAATAACCATCACTGAAATTAATAGCAAAAGGGTCAGAAAGGCAGTATCCTTGGGGTGTTACTGAAGTTTAAAATATTGAACACTGATTTTACAATATACTGATATGAACACACATGCAAGATGTGAATGCTGTTATCAATAATGAACACTATGAACACTATGTAAGTCAACAAAAACTGGCAGTTGACTTACATTGGAATTGATAACAATATTAAAGGGTGGCTTACTAAGAACCCTCTGTCACAAAAGAAAAAAAGGAGCATGCAGCTAAGATGAAGATGGACATGAGAAGGTGTTTGAGATGAAGGTCAAAAGAAAAAATTCAAAACGTGAAGGACTTTGAAGGTGAGCTTTAAGAGCACCATAAACAAATGAAAAATAATTTGGAAGCACAGCAAAAAGGATTAAGAAAGGAAAATGTCATACAGTTTGAGAATGAGAAAGCCAACTAGGACATTTAAAATATCTTAGAACAATAGAACTCTCTGAGAACCTCAAAAATGAATAAAAAGAAAGGGAAGATCTTTTAAACTCTCTACTGACAACCACTTATGTATAGTTGCCAATATGTCACCATGGACATCAGTGTTTTTTTGGATCTATTTGACCAATGTGCACCAGTTAATCATGAATTTAACAGCATGACAAAATTATTTTATTGTTCTTGATGGAGACTATGATGCCTTGAACTGTCTGGGATATTGTGTACTCAGAAAGCTCTAAATACCTTTCCATATTCTCTCCCCTTTTTTAAAATTAAACAAATGTCTTCAATTTAATGCAAGAGAAAATTTCAAAATAAAAGAACTATGGAAGATTTTCATTTAACATAAATTGCCATCACCTGATGGAAACTATGTTCTTCTATGATAATTATAATACAAAGGTTCCATTCAAAGCAGAATATACAATAAAAATTTAGTCTAATACTGCTAATCCTTTTTTTTTGACCCTTTCATTGTTTAAAAACACACAGGAAGGACTGGGTTGTAGCTCAGTGGTATATCTCTTTGCCTTGCAAGTGTGAGGCACTAGGTCCAATCCTTAGCACCACACAAAAATTAACAAATAAAATAAAGGCATTCTGGGCTGGGGATGTGGCTCAAGCGGTAGCGCGCTCGCCTGGCATGCGTGCGGCCCGGGTTCGATCCTCAGCACCACATACCAACAAAGATGTTGTGTCCGCCGAGAACTAAAAAATAAATGTTAAAAAAATTCTCTCTCTCTCTCTCTCTCTCTCTCTCTCTCTCTCTCTCTCCCTCCTTCCCTCCCTCCCTCCCTCCTCTCTCACTCTTTAAAAAATAAATAAATAAATAAATAAATAAATAAATAAAGGCATTCTGTCCATACACAACTACAAAAAAAAAAAATTAAAAACACAGGAAAAATCTATAATGCTTATAGTACACTTAGAGCTTTTTTATATTAACCTTTTATTGCTGGCCTATTTTGGATTCTTGAAGTATATATTATTTTCATTTACTATCCTTTTTAGCCATAATCTTGTTAACAAGTTATTTTCTACCAAATTAATACATATAATACAATTCTAATAATAATACCCGCATTCAAGTAAGTCACTGGCAAAGATTTTTTAAACAAATGGAGCTGGAACAACCAGATAGTTCTATGAGGGTAAAAATGAACCTTGACCCTCTGCCTCATACCATATATGAACATTAATAGGGATCTGAAAGAACTAAAAGTAAAAGCCAAGTATAACTATAAAACGTATATAAGAAATTATCTTGGTGGGGGAAGGGAGATGAAGGGAAGCAAAGTTTTTTTTTTGTTTTGTTTTTTGGTACTGGGGATTGAATCCAAGGGTGCTTGACCACTGAGCCATATCCCCAGCCCTTTCTATATTTTACTTAGAGACAGGTTCTCGCTAAGTTGCTTAAGGCTTCATTAAAGTGATGAGGCTGGCCTGGAACTCAAGATTTCTCCTGCCTCAGCCTCCCAAGCTGCTGGAATTACAGAAATGCACCAATACACCTGGCTACAAAGGTTTTTCAATTTAATGATCCCGAGAAAAATTTGATAAATTGAAAATTCTATCACAATTAAAACTTCTGCTCAACTCCTGCCACTATAATGTCATCGACTGTAACATCTTCACCAGAGACCAAACAGATGGGGTCACTCAATCTTGGACTTTCAGCCTCCAAGTTAAATAAGTCTTTTTCTTTTTTTTTTAATTTTTAATTTCTTTTTTTAGATGTTGATGGACCTTTATTTCATTTATTTACTTATATGTGGTGCTGAGAATCGAACTTGGTGCTTCACACATGCTAGGCAAGTGATCTTCCACTGAGCTACAACTCCAGTCCAACCTCTTTATTTATAAAGCTAAATAAACCTCTTTTCTCTATTAAAAAAAAAAAAAACTTCGGCTCAAGACATCATTAATAACTAGGCAAGTCACAAAATGTGAGAAAACATTCACAACTATATCCAACGAATGCCTAGTATAAAATAGTACAGAAGAAAACTTAAAAGTTTATGAAATACTAGTTTTGCCAGGTTATGGTGGCACACACCCATCCCAGTGACTCAGGACAGTGAGGCAGGAGGATCCTAAATTCAAGGCCAATCTCAGCAAATTAGCAAAACAACAACAAATACTTGAAAGGGTTACAAAAATCTGAAAAGCACTTCACAAGGACATATAAATCGTCAATAAGAACTTGAAAGAATGCTCAGAATCATTAGTCATTACAGAAATGCAAGTTAATAAGATAATACAATACATACACCAGATGGCTAAAATTAAAAGGACTTTTCCATATTTTGCCAACATTTGGTTTTGACCATAAGAACTTCCATACATTACCATACAATGGTACCACCACCTTGGAAAAATATCTGCCAACTTCTTATACAATTAAACACACAAAATCCTGTGACCCAGCAATTCTCCTATAAATTCAACTAAAAGGAATTGAAGTGTATGTTTATGAAAAGATCTATACAAGAATGGTGACAGTGGCTGTATTTACAACCATTAAATACTGGATGAAGACCAAGTGAACATCAACAAAACTAAATATGGTATTTGCATATATTGTCACATTACTCAGCAATAAAGGAATGAATACTGATACAAGAAACAACATGGATGAATCTCAAAATAATTATAAATGAAAGAAGTCTTAGGTAAGTGTACCTATTTATGATCCTATTTATATGAATTTCTAGAACAGACAAAACTAATAAATGGTGAAAAACATCAGGTGATTGCCCCTGTAAGGCAACATTTGGAACAGACTTGTAAAGGGCACAAAGCAACTTTTCAAGGAGATTGTAACTCTGCGTGTGTGTGTGTGTGTGTGTGTGTGTGTGTGTGTAATTTCTTTTGGGGGAGTACTTGGGATTGAACTCAGAGGCACTCAACAACTGAGCCACATCCCCATCCCCATTTTGTATTTTATTTAGAGACAGGGTCTCATTGAGTGCCTTGCTTTTTGCTGAGGCTGGCTTTGAACTCTCGATCCTCCTGCCTCAGCCTCCCAAGCCAATGGGATTACAGGCATGCACCACTGCACCCAGCTGTAATAGTCTATATTTTGATGGGAGTCAGGTGCATACATCTGACAGGATGCATCCAACAATACACTTAAGATTTATGTGTTCCACTCCACATAAATTTGACCAAAGAAAAAGTTGTAAACAAATATTGTACACTAGTTAATGGTACATATGCTTAAGCATTTAGAGGTGAACTATACCCATGTCTACAACTTATTTATATTGAATAATAAAATAAGATGTACTGATAAACAGCTAGGGTATAGATAAATAAATGGATAACAAATAAATATGACAAAAACATTCATTGTTTAAGTGATAAGTATTAAGGAGGTTCACTTTATAATTCTTTCATATGACTGCTTGAAATGTTCTTAACAAAATGTTGGAGCAAAAAATGAAGTCAGACTTTTTCTGATAAAAGGTTAATCTGGCTGGATGTGGCAGCACATGCCTGCAATCCTAGCTACTCAAGAGGCTGCACACAGAAAAATCCCAAGTTCAAGGTCTGCCTCAGCAACTTAGACTCTGTCTCAAAATAAAATTTAAAGAAGGGAGTGGGGATATAGATAGCTGAGTGGTAGAGTGCCCCTAGGTTCAATCCCCAAACAAATGAAGAAAGGAAAAGGAAAAAAAAAGGGAAAAGAAAGAAGAAGAGAGCTAGGTCTCACTGAAGTAAGTTTACTTTTCTGACAGTAAAAATTTCCAAAAGTTAGGTTGTATGTTATACATTTTCTGTAGGTTAAGTTAAATCTATGGGCCCAAGGTACATGAAATGACATGATTAATGCAAGTGACAAGAAAACATTTTATAATATTTTATTGGCTAAGGTATATTTTTAGCTGTGCACAGCGGCACACCTACAGTCCCAGCAGCTCAGGAGGCTAAGAGAAGAGGATAGCAAATTCAAGGCCAGCCTCAGCGACTTAGCAAGGCTCTAGGTAATTAAGCAAAATCCTGTCTCAAAAAAAGAGCAGGGGGAGAGCTGGGTTGTAGTTCAGGGGTAAAGCACCCCCTGGGCTACATCTCTAGTACCCCCTAAAAATATATTTTATATATATATATATATTTTAAAAAATATTTATTTTTTAGGTGTAGATGGACACAACACAATGTCTTTATTTTTATGTGGTGCTGAAGGATCGAACCCGGGTCCCGCCTGTGCTAGGCAAGCGCTCTACCGCTGAGCCACAATCCCAGCCCCTATATTTTATATTTTTATACTAACAATATTTAAATTTCCTCAATCCTTTAGGTAAAATGAGTTAAATAAGGTATCTTTAAGTCAGAGAAAAACATGGCAGTATTTTCATATGCTTCCAAGAAACTGTAATTTGATGTCTCTATGACTAGGTAACAATCTTTTCATAAATTAGATGGTTTCCAGTTTCTTTTTTTGTATCAAATATGAAGGAGGAATGAATGGAAATGTCATTAAGTAGATGACTAAAACTAATGATAGATGACTGATTTTTTTTTTTTTTTGCCAAGAACTCAAAAGAGTTCTAGGAGTTGAGTGACACTGCTTCTACTTATATGAATAAGTTTACTCAGAGTACAAGACCTATAAAATTAAAAAAAAAAAAAAGAAATGTAGTTAGTGTTGAAAACCCTGAGTCATTGCAGCAATCATAAAGTCATCCAAAAATTATGAGTTTTAAAAATGTCTCATTTATCTCATTAAGAAATATTTTCAAAAAACAATTATTAAACAAAATTCCTATCAAAATGTATAACATTTAGACTGCCTTTATCAATTGTCCTATCAATTATCATAACAATCCATGATAAGCATGTAAGTGTTTAAATAGGAAACTATTTAAAGTTCAACTTATATACTTTTTTGTAGAAGATAAGTATGACATGTGATCATCAAAAGACTCTTTAGCATAAAATGTTACAGCAGGCTAAAACTCTGCAGAAGTGAACTAGAAATGTAAGTAAAGGAGAAAAGAAATATTTTAAAATTTCCCACTGTTAAAGAACTGATTTGCATTTTTTTAAAAAAATGGTGTTGAGGATCAAATTCAGGTACTCACACATGCTAAATACACATTCTACCAATAAGCTACATATTTTTAAACAGATGAGAGGTTTCTAATCTCCCTATTACAAATCAAGTGAAATGTACAAAGGGTATTTGAATTAAACTTCTCTTATTGTGGTAAAATACATATAACAAAATTTATCCCTTTAACCATTTTAAGTACATTATTCAGAGGTATTAAATACATTACCTTTTTTAGTAACTATCACCACTATTCACCTCCAGAACCCTCTCATCCTAAAGTGAAACTCTAGATTAAACATTAATTCATTACTACCTCTCTTCCCAAGACCCTGGTAACCACTATTTGTCTTTCTTTCTCTATGAATTCAACTATTTAAGGGATGTCATATAAGTGGACTCATAGTATCCATTGTGTCTTTTCTATTTCACTTAGCATAATGCATAATGTTTTCGATGTTTGTGTTAAAACATGTACCAAAATTTCTGTCCCTTTTAAGGCTGATGGTATTTCCATTATGCGTTTATACATTTTATTTACCCATTCATCTGCTGATGGACATTGATCTTCTTCCACCATTTGTCGACTATGAATAGTGCTGTTATGAACTCTAAGGTACACATGTGTTCAAGTCCCTGCTTTCAATTCTTTTAGGTATATACCTAGAAGCGAAATTGCTAGATTATGTAATTCTTCATTTAATTTTTTTTAGGAAGCACCATACTATTTTCCATAGTGGCCACAACACTTTATATTCCCACCAGCAAGTCATAAGTGTTACAATTTCTTGTGATCCTCATCAAAACTTGTTATTTTCTAGGGTTTATCTCTGTTGTTGTTATATAATAGCCATACTAGTGAGTGTACATTAATAACTAATTGTGGGGTGCTTTTTTTAAAAAAGATTAGTAGGTTGTACATAAATATTCAGATGTCTAATGCCTATTTCATGAATTTCCAGCACTGTGATTTCTAAAAATCTCCCACAAACCAGGTTTTTGTTAAATGGTTTTATCCTTATGTCATTCAAGCCGTCCTAGAATCAAATGCCATCTTTTTGCAGGATTCTACCATACTTGTCACAGTTATGGTCCATAGGTGGATGTACTGGTACGTTTTGTTACTGTATAATAAGATACCTGAAGCTGGTTATTTTATAAAGAAAAGAGGTTTAATTAGCTCACAGTTTTGGAGGTTCAAGGACATGGCACTGGCTCAATTCTGGTAAGAACCTCATGATGGATAGCAACATGGGAGGAGCATGTGTGAGAGAGAGAGATCCCATGGCAAGTCAGGAGACAGAGGGAAGAAAAGGGCAGACTAGGTCTTTTCATAACAACCCTCTCAGAGAACTATTTATGGTGGTATGAAAACTACCTGAATACCTTTCAAAGACAATGCCCCCTATAATTTACTGACCTCTCAACTAGGCCCCACCTCTTAAAAGATCACACCACCCCCCTCAAGATTACTACACTAAGTTCCAAGCTTCCAACACCAACTTTTGGGAAAAACACTCAAAATATATGACGATATTCCATTCCACAAATATGGGCATTTGACCCAAGCTAGACAAAAAAAAAAAAACAATTTCTATGACTACAGAGACCAGTCTAGGTATGAGAATGATTCAAAAAAAGCTAGAAGGGAGTCCTTCCTTGATATTTCTCTAACTGCACACAGTTAACAAAGGATCATTTCCTAATTGTTCATAATGCAGAAGATTTGAATATATCTTCTTCCTCCAATAACAGGCAAGTCTTCAAAAGGAGAAAAATCAAATCCATATTGTGAAATAGGCAGAGGAAAGATAGAGGCATGGTTCTGACAAAATTGGAGGCCCAGAATCCAGCATCCCTATCTTTTCAGTGATTCCTTCTTAATTCTATGAACTACATATCAAGAGCCTCCCAACATGGCTCACATTTTGCTGAAGTTAGTTCTCATTAGGTTGTTTGATCATTTGACAATAAGAGTGCTCTTATAATTCAGGCCCTTTAATAAGGATTGACCAAATTATTACTACATGCAGGGTTAAGAATCTCTGGGACAAAAACCCCTACATGTCCCAAATGAGAAAGTCAGACACAAAGGGAAGCAAGAAAGGAACTGAAAGTCCACTAGTCAAATTCCCTCACTTTACTAGAGAGAAAACAAGACCTAAAGAAGTTTAGAGTGGCAGCAGTAGGATCCAAATCTAGTCCTATTGGTCCTAAATCCAGGGACCAATTTACTCCCCTATTTCTTTTCTACTCTGGGACACTTCCTAGGCCCGGGTCTGTACTCATACATAACCCCAGTCAGATTTGTTTTATCAGTAAGCTACCAATAGATTTCTTCATCTTCACTTAGGTCCCAAAGGATCTATGTACTAAACCCATCTGGTCCTACCAGAAGTTCAATTGCTAATACTAGATCCTTTCCCTTCTCCCCTACTCTTACCACCATTTTTCACTTACTCTATAAAAAGACAATTTCACATTCTGGTGTTTCTAAGATTTCATTGTCAAATCACATATTATTTCATCTTTGGTACTGAGAATTGAATCCAGAAGCACTTTACCACCGAGCTGCATCTAAAGTCCTATTTTTTTATTTTGAGAGAGTCTCACTACGTTGCTAGGCTGGTCAGTTTCCCTGGTCCCTGGGAATATGAGCATGATCAGCTGCATATTTTTAATTTTTCTTACTTGTAGATGCATACAATACCTTTAATTTTTATTTATTTATTTATTTATTTATTTCTAATGTGGTTTTGGGGATCAAACCCAGTGCTTCACACATGCTAGGCAAGCATTCTACCCCACACTGAGCCACAACCCAGCTCCCGCATATATTATTTTTGAGGTGGAGTTTTACTTCTTCATCAAAAGCAAAAAAGCAGCCCAATAATTTAAGGCCAGCTTCACCCAGTCCATGGTATCTGGAATAGGGGGTTTCAAGAAATTATCTCAAGGCTTTCCGTCTAGAGTCCTGGAGCACAACATGCTATCTAGTATTGTCCCACATTGCATGTAAAACCCATATAATCAAAACACAATGAAATATTATTTTACCTGGAAATACACTGTTCAGATTTTGAACATTACACCAAACTGGAGACCTCTATTGGTGATCCCTTACAGTGCAATGGACCTAGAGTGTATGAAAGCCCATAATCTAAAAAAGGAAGATGGGGTACATTTATAAACTACAGAGTTTAAACTGGTACGACATTCCTGGAAGATAATTTATTCTTAGATCAAGAAAGTTACTTTTGGGGACCTTATCTCCAAATAATCACAAGATGTAGGCAAAAGTTTTAGCCACAGGTACTCCTCACTAGTGTACAAAACAGATACCTATCTGTATCTCTAAAACAAGAAACTGAATGCCCATTTCTTAACCTTTTTTTTTTTTTTAATACCATGAACCATTTGGCAGTCTGTTAAAGACTACGGACATCTAAGAATGTCATAAATATATCAAATAAATCATTTTAAAATATTAACATTGTAATGCAAGTGCAAGGATTATGAAGGAATCAAATATGAACTATTTGACCATCATACTGATGTTAACAGATCAGGTCCTTCTAACACAGTTATAATCAGTTGCATAAATTTACAACAGAAAGAAAAGTCATGATTTAGTTAAACAGTGGTTAAAATAAAGATGCAAGTTTTTATCTGTCTAAATTACTGGACCCCCTGAATTCTATGCATACACCCAAGTTAAGAATCCCATATTTTATCATCTACACAGTAAAAAGCTATGCAAAGATATAGAAAATTAATGACATAAAGATAAAAGGAATACAAAGGAAAATTAATATATAGTATGTTTAGAAATATTTAATATATATGTAATATATGTGTTAGAAAAATACTGGGTAGATAGATCAAAATGCTAACATTAGCTATCTCCAGGTACATCAATGCTTACAGCAAGGCAATCCACAATAGCCAAGTTATGGAACCAGCCTAAGTACCCATCAACAGATGAACAGATAAATATGTTATATATACACAATGGAATTTTACTCATTCATGAAGAAGAATGAAATTAGGGCATTTGCTGGTAAATGGATGGAAATGGAAAACATCATACTAAGTGAAATAAGCCAGAACTGGAAAGTTAAGGGTTGAATATTTTCTCTCATATGTGGAAACTAGAGCAAAATAAGGGGAAAGGGGGAGGAGGATCCCACAAAAATAGAGGGGAGATCAGTGGAATAAAGAAAAGAAATTCAAGGGAAAAAAGGATGGAGAAAACCAGAATAAAAATGACAAAATCATGCTCGCTCTCTCTCTCTCTCTCTCTCTCTCTCTATATATATATATATATATATATATATATATACACACACACACACACACACACACACACAAATATACTAGTCAATCCCACCTATATATAATAACTATCAAGACACCAATTTTTAAAATGCAATAAATAAATAGAAGGAAGTAAAGAAATGGGAACAGGAGGGACAGCGGGGAGGAAGGAAAGAGGAAGCACTGGGGACTGAAATGGAGCAAATTATATTCCATGTGTGTATGAATATGTCCAAAGAACCCTAACATTATTTATAACTACAATGCACTATTAAACAAAAAAACAATAGTTATCTCTAGGTAGTGGGATTACATGTGATTTTCCCCCTTCTATTTGTTTGCAACTTTTTAAAAAATAATCAAACTATTACAATAAGAAAAAATACAAGTTACTGAACAGGGTAAGGTGACTTATTTAACAAATTCTAAATAAATTGAAATTTTTAATTTTTGCAAAGAAAATCCCTAAAGGCAAATTTCAAATCTTACATCAGGGGCTCAATGACAAAATGAAATTAGGTTTATAATACAACTGAAATACAATAAGCCACAAAACACTAAAAACAGAAGGAACTTAGACCAATCCACTCATTTCACAGCAGAAACATCCTCCCTAGAATGAACTCCAGAATCCTTAACCCTCGATCTGTGCACAGCCTCTTCCCTCTCTGATAACTGCACTCATTTCTTCTTTAGTCAAAAAGATATAAAATACCTCCATTTGGAAAGTGGAACATGCACGACAAAATGGAAGTAATCCTAACTGTGATGGAGATGCAATCAAGATTGCTCTCAGTAGGGAAGCTCTGGCATCCCAGCAGATGGGCAGGCAATAGGCAGACAAAATTTTTTTGAAATTAAACATCATATTCCTTTATTTTTAAGTGAGAAAAGGGCAGAAAAGTTATTTTTGAAGTCTAAGAGGAGCTAGATAACTTAAAAGCATCACCATGATCTTCAAAACAATCCCATCAAACAGGAAGACATTATGCATTCTGTAAGTGTTGGGTTCAAAAGGAATAAAGCAATTTGATTATGGTCACACAGCTAACTCTCAGATCTCATTCCAAACCCATGTCCTTTTCCCATGATATCCTGTTTTATAATTTTATTGCAAAATTTCATTTTGTTTAGAAGAACCTGGACAATATACAAATATGAGTAAAAGGTAAAAGATCACTTTCATATTCCTGTAACACATTTCATCCTAAATCCTACTCTCCTCCTTTAATGGTTAAAGAGATATCCATTCTACACCATTCAATGCAATTATGAATACCTTTTCCAACACTGATACTATCCAACTTTTAAGTTCTGCCAATGTGATCGATAAGAATCTAATAAGCAAGAGTGTGGTGTGCAAGGCACTGACTAGGCAGGCAATGGAAACGAGCAAAAAAAGCTATAGTTCTTGCCTTTATGGAGTTATAAGTCTAATGATAGAGGTAAGCCAAATAATCATACAAATAACAAAACTATATGTGGGTGAAGTGTTAAAAAGGAATGAGACATGATGTTATGAAAGTACATGAGGGAGCTTCTTAGCCAAAAGGGAGAGTGGTGATTAAAATTTACCTGTGTAAGTATATGCTTTTCACCAAGATTGTTAATCTCATTTGTAATGTCCCAGATTATTAGAGAGTTGAAGTATTTTCCCCTAAAGAGTAAAAACAGCCAGGAGATAAAAGTTTTCAGTTCATATCCTTTGCCATCTTTTAGCAATTCTTATGGTATGGCATTTCCTTTACATTATTATTTTTTTAACAAAGTTTATTTCTTGCAGATGCTATGGGTTAATGACAGATTATTTTTTTAATATTTATTTCTTTTAGTTATACCTTTGTTTTTATTTATTTATTTATTTTTAATGTGGTGCTGAGGATCGAACCCAGGGCCGCACACATGCTAGTCGAGCGTTCTATCGCTGAGCCACAACCCCAGAGCCTTCCTTTACATTATTGAGTCGGTATTTATTGTCCTCTACAAGGTTAAGCATAACACTTGGAAAATAATTTGATTACATTTGCTAAGCACTAGGTAATATTTGAAGCATGTTAAACCCTAGATTCATAGATATCCTAGTTATAAATCTCATTCTCCTTAAAAAAAAAAAAAAGTTTGGGCTGGGATTGTGGCTCAGCGGTAGAATGCTCACCTAGCACGAGCGGGACCCGGGTTCTATTCTCAGCACCACATAAAAATAAAGGCATTGTGTTATATCCATCTACACCTAAAAATAAATTTAAAAAATTTTTAAAAAGTTATATTAAAAAATTTGATGTCTCGAGTTTTCGTTGGTTTTGGTTCAGTTACATTTTACCCAGATAGCTGGTAAAAAGCAAAGCTCAACTGGTCTGTATTATGCTGAATCATATTACTTAGACAAGAATGTATCTATTCATTAGATAAGAATCTAAGGACATAAGTTTAAGGTGGTTTCACAGCTATTCTAAATATGGATTCACAACCACACATACACCTTTATACTTAGGGATACAGAACTGCACAGGTGTGAATTCAAGATGATTACTATTTCTAGCCATCATTAACATTTCAAGAAGTTAAAGTTGTTAGTAAAGGATGTTTGCTGGTATAAATCCATTTAAAAGCATTTTCTCCAAGGGATTTTTATTAGGGATATCAATAAACTTAAAAATTATATACCTTGTTTTAACTTCAACAAAGGAAGCATTCACAACTATATTTAAGGCAATTTGATTTTTCAGTGTACCTGGTATCTTTCCATTCCAATAGAGGGAGGAAAACAATTCAACATGGAAAACAAATTCAACATGGAAAAAGATTAAAAAGAGAGCTGAAAAAAATCCACTCATAAAGGAAATGGGAATTAAAATGAGAATTCTGCTAGAAGAATCAAAGTTGCAATATTCAGTGGTGATGAGTCATTTGATTAATTTTCTTTTCTACATATATATGGTGAGACAGCACTCTCTCAAACTGTAGAAGAGACTAAAAGAAGACAGTATTTCCACACAACATCAAAAGTTTAAACATTTTAGAACTACTTAACCCCATAACTGTAAGAATCTCTTCTAAATGAATACTAAAATTATAAGAAAGATTTTTCCCATACAGATGTTTGTCACAATGCTAGCAATGGTGAAAAACTGGGAATAGTTGTTTACCTGAAAGGCCTTGCTGTTCACTCAGTTTTTATACTCTTAGCCTGGTCTTAAACCAGTTCCCATGTTGCTGGCTACATTGTCATTAAGTTATTCAGCTTAAATATCACTTTCTCAGAGAAATGGCCTCTCTAAATTGTTTCCCACATACAAGAAATTGATGTAACCACTGGCACTATTCTAATCCTTCCCTGTCAAGTCCCACTGTTTATTTTTCATAACACTTAGCATAGTTTTAGATGGTATTGGGCTGGGGATGTGGCTCAGTGGTAGAGCACTTGCCCTGGGTTCCAACCCCAGTACTACCAAAAACAAAACCAAAACATTAACAATTTTAGATGATATTGTTTGTACTATTCCCCATCATGCTCCTATAGTTACACACACATGATTCATAGCTTCTCTACAGGATGGCAGGCACTGTGTCTGATCTGCTCACATCTGATTTCATACTACCTAGAACAGCTTGATTAGAGTCAACTAAAAGATCTTTTCCCTCTCCTTATTTAAAAAAAAAAATGGGCTTGTTAGTCTCATTAATACTTTTTTCTTCCTCCCATACTACGGATTGAATCCAGGAACATACTATCTCTGAGCAAGAGTTCCAGCACTCCCCTATCTTTAATTTTACATTGAGAATCTCTAAGTTGCCCAGCTGGGCCTTGAACTTATGATCCTCCTGCCTCAGTCTCCTGAGTAGCTGAATTACGGGCATGCATCACTGTGCCCAGCTTAGTCTCATTAATTCGTAAGAACATTCTAATTTAAGAAAGTCAATCCACTATTATGAATTGTGAATATTTTTTTCCTCTTGGTCATATATTCATCCATTCAAGTGGAATAACTCAAAGACAGATGCAGTGGTAACACACCTGTAGTCTCAACTACTAGAGAAGCTAAAAGCTGAATGCATGATTTAGACCAGCCTGGGCAACAATCCTGTCTCTACAACAATTTTTAAAAATTTTTTATATAAAATAAATTGTACAATTCAAGAGTTTTTAATATATGTACAACTGTCTAATCATTAAGTATAATATTTCATCACCTCAAAAAGAAATTCATATATTAGAGTCATCATTCCTATTTCCCTTTATCTTCTCCCTTCTTCCACCCTTAGGCAACCACTAATCTACTTTCTGTATCTATAATTTGCCTTTCTGGACCTTTAACATAAATGGAATCATACAATATGTAATTTTGGGGGTGCCATATGGGGGACTGAACTCGGGTGCTTAACCACTGAAATGAAAGGTTCTCTTTTTGAGACCTGGTCTCATTAAGTTGCTTAGGTCCTCATTAAGTTGCTGAGGCTGACCTCGAACTTACGGTCCTTCTGCCTCAGCCTCCTAAGCTGCTGGGATTATATGTGTGTACCACCACACCTGGCCAGTATGTATTTTTTAAAAAATCTTTTAGTTGTAGCTGGACACATTACCTTTATTTTATTTATTTTTATGTGGTGCTGAGGATTGAAGCCAGGGTCTTGTAAGTGCTAGGCAAGCGCTCCACCACTGAGCTCAACCCCAGTCCCAGTATGTGGTATTTTTAAAAAAGGTTTTTAAACCTGGCATGATGTGTTTAAGGTTCCCCCATGTTGCAACATAAATACATGATTCCTTTTTATACCTAATAAACAAAATGTTGATACAATGGAGTGTAATCTATTCTTCATTTGATGGATATTTGAGAGTTGTTTCTGTATTTGGGATGTTATTAATAATGCTATTATAAATGGTCATGTACAAGTTTTTATATGGAACTATATTTTCATTTCTCTAAAGTATATACCTAGGAATAAATCCTGGGTCATATAGTAACGCTATGCTTGACCTTTTGAGTATTGTCAAACTGTTTTCCAAAGCAACTACAACATTTCACATTAGCAATGTATGAAAGTTCCAGTCTTTCCACCTTCTAATCAATGTCACTACTTTTTTAAAAAAAGTATAGCATCCTAATGGATGTGAAGAGGTTTAGTTGTTCAAAGATCGGACCATATGAACAACAACAAAAGAGGATAATTTATTTCAACAGATTAAGACACATCAAACATATTAAATCCATGAGCTCATGGTGAAAATGAAAAAACAATTTGGACAATGATTGATAATATAATAATCTCAGTATATAATCTCAGTATTAAGAAATAAAGGGAAAAAAATCAAGCATTTGCCTTTCCTAAATACTCTTATTTTTTTAGGTTAACTAAAATGATGAAAGGAAGTTTTCTTTTGTAAAAATATATCAGCTAATAACTGAAAGGGAGAATTAGAAATCTATTGGCAAATGCCAATGTACTAATGCATTAGTAGTTAGTATCTGTGGTTGCTGTTACTTGACAGGCATGTCCAATATCAGCTATGAAGTAGTCTTACTAAAAAAAGAAAAAAGAAGTCTAAGTCTGCTCAAGTCTCTATATCCACCAGTAAATAGAAAAAACAGGGGACAGAGGGCATGTTAAAAACTGCCATGGGAATGCAGCCAATAAAATCAATACTGTAGTTACTATACTACAGGACAAATGATCTGGTTTTCTCAACAAATACACTGCAGGAGGCGGGAAAGAGATGGAGGGGGAAAGTGTTAAGTAAAAGTGACTTGAGAAATAAATATTCTACCCCACAAGAATGCCAAAATCAAATAGGGCTCATTTCCACTGAAGCCCACAAAAATTACAGCACTCAACACTAGCAAGTATGGGGCAAAACTTGGACTGAATCTTGATGGCAGCACAGCTTTCTTACCCAATTCATTTCAAATAAATTTAAAAAATTTTTTTTTTCAGAGAGATCTCACTATGCTGTCTAGGCTAGTCTTAAACCTCTGGGCTTAAGTGTGCCTCCATTCTCAGCCTCCTGAGTAGCTAGGACTACAAGAATGTGCCCCTGGGATTAGAGGATCTCTTAAAAAATTCTTCTTATGGATCACACCTTAAAAATATAACATCACTAACCGGTTGAAAATATATGGAAAAAAGTTATGTCATCCTCATACCAACCAAAGAAAGCTGGTATAACTGAAAACACATTAGAAACATGAGATATAAAGGAGGGCATCTCATAAGACCAATCCACAACAAAGACAGAATTCTAAAATTTACTAACCATTTTTCAAAAATCTATAAAGCAATCTCTTCAATAAAAATAAATGCAACAAGAGAGATAATCTAGACTACAATAAAAACTAGACATTTTAATGCATTTCTCTAGTTAATTGGTAGAATAAGTAGAATCCCCTCCCTCCCAAAAAAAGAATACATAAGATCTGAAATGTAAAATTAACAAATTTGACCCAACTGACACAATGGAACATAGCATCCAATATCTGTTAGATATACTCTCCTTATAAGTGTACTCAGAACATTTAACAAAGTAGAGCACATGTTGAAACATAAACCAGACATATGGAAGATGTTCTGTGATCATAGTGAAATTAAGATAAAAATACATAAAACAAAAAGACAACTAAGAAGTACCAAATATTTTGAAGCTCAATTACATACTTCTTCAGGAGAATATACTGGATATTAGAAAATATTTTCAACTAATTTATAATTAAAAAGACTTTTAAAACTTATTGAATGCGCTTAAATTCATGCTTAGAAGGAAATTTATAATCTTTGGTATAGGTACTAGGAATACTAAAACTTAATGATCAGGTGATACCAGTGAAATGGCAAGATAATTAATAATTAATGGCAAGATAATTAATAATAAAAACCAGTAAAATGTACCATATTAATAGAGGGAAAAATGGCACATGATCATCTTGATATACACAGAAAAATACTAGACAAAAATACAACACCTTTTTATGATGAAAAACATTCAATAAACTAGGAACAGAAGAAAACATCCTCAACCTGATAAAGGTCTTCTATAAAAAACCCACACCAGACATCATATTAACTGAAAGCTTTCAGCAACAAAACAAGGATGTCGCTCATTCCATTGCTATACAAAACTGTACTAGAGGTTACAGTGGGGGCAATTTGGCAAAAGAACAAAGAAAAAACCATCTAGATGGAAAGGATGAAGTAAAACTACACTCAGAGACAACGTGACCCTAAATATAACAAATCCTAGGCAATTCACAAAAAAACTACTAGAGCTAATAATGAATTCGGCAAAATGTCAGAATAAAAAAAACCAACATACAAAAATCAATTATATTTCTGTACACTAGAAATGACCAATATAAAAATAAAATTAATTGAAACAATTTAATTTATAATAGTATCAGAGAGAATAAAAATACTTATGAAGTGCAAAGTTTATATACTGAAAACTACAAAACATCTTTAAAAGAAACTAAAGTTGAAAGACATCCCATGTTCAGGGGCTGAAAGGATTAATATTGTTAATATATCATGTCTCCAAAATGATCTACAGATTCAATGCAATGCCTAGCAAGGGTTGAACTGCCTTTTCTGGTATTTCTTTTCTGTCTTTTTTTTGGCAGAAGTCGACAAGCTGACCTTAAAATTCACATGGAATTTCAAAGGACCCAGAATACAATCTTTAAAAAAAATAAAGTTGGGGCTGGGGATGTGGCTCAAGCAGTAGCGTGCTCGCCAGGCATGCGTGTGGCCCGGGTTCGATCCTCAGCACCACATACAAACAAAGATGTTGTGTCCACAGAAAACTAAAAAATAAATATTAAAAAATTCTCTCTCTCTCTCTCTCTCTCTCTCTCTCTCCTTTAAAAAAATAAATAAAGTTAGAAGATTATACATCCAAATTTCAAAACTTAACACAAAACTTACAGTAATTAAGACAATGTGGTACCAACCTAAGGATATACCACTAAATGAAATAAAATTGAGAGGCCAGAAACAAATTCTTAACATTTACAGTCAACTGATTTTTCTAAAAGGTCAATGGGGAATTTTTTTTTCCAAAAAAGGACATGGGGACAACTGGATATCCACATATCCATAAAAAAAGAAGAAAGCCAAAAAATCCCTACCTCACATTATGTATAAAAACATACTCAACAATTTGTATACGGGGTAAAAGCGGGAGTTCATAATCCACTTGAATCAAACCGTGTAATATGATGTATTAAGAACTATGTAATGTTATGAACGACCAATTAAAAAAAAAAACATACTCAAATGGATCACAGATTTAACTATAAGAGCTAAAACTGGAAAAAAATCTTAGAGAAAAACATACGGATAAACCTTTGCAGTACTGAATAAGAAAATGGTTTTGCAGAAATGACACCAAACCAAATATCAACCAAAGGGTGGAAAAAAAGATGAATTCCATTCAACAAAATAAAAAGCTTGTGCTTCAAAGGAGGATTCCATCAAGAAAGTAAAGAGAACAGAGAATGGAGAAAGTATTTGGAATCTTGTATATGATAAGAATCTAAGCATCGAGATTATATAAAGAACTCATTACAATGACAAAATTAAATTTATTTACTAATAAAATTTTAAATGGACAAAATCATTACAAGAGGCTGGTGGGAGGAGGGGGCAAGTAGTGAAGGGAAAAGGGAACTGACAAAGGATACAAAGCCTCAATTAGATAGAAGTAATAAGTTATTTTTATCTGAGCTATATTGCACATCAAAACGAATAAATACAAATTTATCATACATTTCAAAATAACCAAGAAAATAAATTTTAGATTTTCTTATCACAAAATTAAGTATTTGAGGTGATAGATATGTTAATTAGCTTGACTTAATATTCCAAATTGTATTGATAAAAATATAACATCACCATATTCCATAAATATACAACAATAATTTGCCAATTTACAAATGAAAACAAAATTTTGGGGAGTGGCAGGGGTGTAGCTCATTAGTAAAGTGCACAATTAGCATTCTCAAGACCCTAGATTTGATCCCCAGGAGCAAACAAAAGAACAAAATAAAAATTGAATAAAATACGTCAAAAAAAATACACACATGGCCAATGAACTCAACTTCACTACAGAAATGCTTACCAGTGGCTATGCATTGATGTTATTTCTAAGGGGCTGAGGATTTAGCTCAGTGGTAGAGCACTTACCTAGCACATATGAAGTCCTGAGTTTGATGCCAGTACTACCCATCCACACAAAACCCACAATGAGATAGTATTTGGACTACTTTTGACTATAACAGACAATAAAATGAGATGGGGAAACTCAAACCCTCATACACTGCAGGTAGGAATACAAAATTATATAATTACTTTGGAAAACAGTTTGGCAATTCCTCAAAAAAGATGAATACTGAGTTACTACTGTATGACCCATTCATTGCTATATACACAGTGAGAACTGAAAAATATTTATATTGTATTTGTGTGCGTGCGTGCGTGTGCACGCAAACACATGCAAGTGTGTGTGTGTATGTGTATGTGTGTGTGTGTGTGTGTGTGTGTGTGTATATATATATATATATTGCACTGAGGTATCAAACCCTAGGCCTTGTCCATGCTAGGCAAGTAGTTCACCACTGAGCTACATTCCTAATCTCTAAAAATATATTTTCACAAAAATTGTAGGTATGTGTGTATTCATAATAGCCAAGAAATGGCAACAACCTAAATGTTTGTAAACCGATGATGGATAAACAAAATGTGACACATCTACACAATGAAATATTACTAAATCATAAAAAAGGAATGGTGCATCTAGGTTGGTTCCGTTGTTTAGCTACTGTGAATTCAGCTGCTATAAACATTGATGTGGCTGCATCACTGTAGTATGATGATTTGAAGTTCTTTAGGTATATACTGAGGAGTGGGATAACTGGTCAAATGGTGGTTCCATTCCAAGTTTTCTAAGGAATCTCCAAACTGCTTTCCATGGCGTTACACCAATTTGCAGTCCCACAAGCAACATATGAGTGTACCTTTTTCTCCACATCCTCACCAACATTTATTGTTACTTGTATTCCTTTTAAGATTTTTAAAAATATTTTTTAGTTGTAGATGAATATACATCTTTATTTTATTTATTTTTATGTGATGCTGAAGATCGAACCCAGTGCCTCACACATGCTAGGCAAACACTCTGTTACTGAGCCACAACCCCAGCCCATTACTTGTATTCTTGATAATTGCCAGTCTGACTAGGGTGAAATGGAATCTGTTTTTTTTTGTTTTGTTTTGTTTTGTTTCAGTACCCGGGATTAAACTCAGGGGCACTTGATTACTGAGCCACATCGCCAGCCCTATTCTGGTTTTTAGTTAGAAACAGGATCTCACTGAGTTGCTTTGCATCTCGCTTTTGCTGAAACCAGCTTTGAACTTGTAATCCTCCTGCCTCAGCCTCACCAAGCCACTGGGATTATGGGTATGCACCACCACACCCGGCTCAGTGTAGTTTTAATTTGCATTTCTCTAATTGCTAGAGATATTGAACATGTGTTTTTTTCCCCATATCAGTTCCTTTGCCCATTTACTGATTGGGTTATTTGTTTTTCACAATAGCTAAGCTACAGAGCCAACCTATGTCCCCTCAACCGATGAATGGATAAAGAAAATGTGTTATATACAATGGAATATTACTTTGCCATAAAGAATGAAATTATGGCATTTGCTGGTAAATGGATGGAACTGGAGACTATCATGCTAAGTGAAATAAGTCAACCCCCCCAAAACAAAGGCCAAACCTTCTCTCTGATGTGAAGATGTTAACACACAATTGGGAGGACAGAAGTTCACTGGATTAGATAAAGGGGAATGAAGGGAAGGAGGGGGGATGAAATAGGAAAGACAGTAGAATGAATAGGACATAACTTTCCTATGTTCATATATGAATACTCAAATCAGTGAAACTCCAAATCATGTATAACCACAAGAATGGGATCCTAAGTTATACTCCATAATGTAGTGGAATATGTATAAACACACTCTACTGTCATGTACATCTAAACAGAATAAAAAAAGAAATAGTATACAGATTTATGGTTTAACATGAAGCTTAAAAACACTGCTAAAAGAAGCCAGATACAAAAGACCACATAGTAAATTATTTCATTTGTATGAAATATTCAGAGTAGACTACTTTGGAGAGACCAAAAGCAAGATTAGTGGCTGCCAGGAAATGGGAAAATGACATAGGGGAGTGATGGCTAATGGGTATGAGGTCTCTTTTGGAGGTGATTAAAATGTTCTGGAATTAGTAGTGACAGTTTCACAATTTTGTGAACTTTTAAAAATCCACTGATTTTACACTTTTAAATGGTGAATACGTTGTATGTAAATTTTGTGTCAATCAAAAGGTCAATGCTCTAAAAATTTCCACCTCAAAATGTTTGAGAAAACAGTAAATTAGACCCAAAGAAAGCAAAATAAGATTAAAAAAATCAATGGCATAAAAATTTTATATACTAGAACAAAGAGGGGAATCAAAGACAAAATTTTAAAGATCAGTAAAGCAGATAAGGGAAAAAAAGCATGCTACCAATGTCAAGTACACTGGTAATTCTAAGCATCAGAAGAGGCCATTACACTTCTCAGAAGAAGATATGCATTCGATCAACAAATATATAAAAAAGTTCATTTCTAGTGATTAGAGAAATGCAAATCAAAAGATTTCATCTCATGCCAGTCAGAATGGCCATTATCAAAAATACAGACAACAATAAATGTTGGCAAGGATGTGGGGGAAAAGGTACATTTATACATTGCTGGTGGGACTACAAATTGGTGCAACCAATCTGGAAAACATATGGAGATTCCTTAGAAATCTTGGAATGGAACCACCATTTGACCCAGCTATCCCACTCCTCGGTATATACCTAAAGGACTTCAAATCAGCATACTACAGTGATGCAGCCACATCAATGTTTATAGCAGCTGAATTCACAGTAGCTAAGCTATGGAACCAACCTAGATGCTCTTCATCAGAATGGATAAACTGTGGTACATACACACAATGGAATACTACTCAGCATTAAAAGAACAAAATTATGGCATTTACAGGTAAGTGGATGGAGTCGGAGAATATCACGCTAAGCAAATAAGCCAATCCCAAAAAAACCAACACCAAATGTTCTCTCTGATAAGTGGATGCTGATCCATAATTGTGGGGGGAGCATGGGAAAAATGGAGGAACTTTGATTGGGCAATGGGGAGGGGAGATTCGGGCAGGAAAGATGGTGGAACAAGATGAACATCATTACCCTCAGCACATTAAAACAAATAAATAAAAGTTAAATTCTTTTTTTAAAAAAAAGGATTAATAAACATATCCATCATTCCCCGAAGTTTCTTCATGCCCCTTGTCTTTCCCACCTATCCCTGGGGTTCTTACCCTAGGCAATCACGGCATTGCTTTCTGTCACTAAAGTTAGTAGGCATTTTCTAGAATTTGGTGCAAATGGGATTATATAATATAGACTCTCTTTGGTCTGGCTTCTTTCACTGACCATAACCATCTTGAGATTCACCCATGTTGTAGCACACTAGTCAGCAATATTCATTTGTATGGATATACTATAATTCGTTTATCCATTCACCTGTTAATGAACATCTGGGTTGTTTTCAGTTTGGGGCTCGTATAAGTAGAAATTTGTGTATAAGTTTGTATATGGATAAATTCAGAAGAAATTAAAGCATCTAACTAATGCCACTCAAAACTGCTGTGATCAAAACCAAGAAGATTCGAAGAAACTGATGGGATCTATAAGAGCCTAATAAATAGTGATAACCAAATGTTAAATGATATTCTGAATGAGATGCTGGCACAGAAAGAGGACATTAGATAAAAAATAAGGCAATCCAAATAAAATATTCACTACAGTATCAACCTGGATTCATTAGGTATGACAAACTCACCATATTAAGATAAGGTGTTAGCAAAAGGGAAAACTTCATGAAGGATACATTTGAAGTCTGTAACTAAGTTTTCTACAAATAGAGAACTACTCTAAAAGTAAAAATTCATCTTTAAAATATCTAAGAATCAGGCTGGGGTTGCCTAGCACATGTGAGACACTGGGTAGATCCTCAGCACCACATAAAAATAAATAAATAAATAAACAAACAAACAAATAAGGTATTGTGTCCATCTACAACTAAAAAAAATTAAAAATCTAAGAATCATTGAGTCATATGGTAGGTAAACATTTAAACTTTTTAATAACATGCCAAACTGATTTCATAATATCTGTACCATTTTGCATTCCTACCAGCAATGTATGGAAGTTCCAGGTCTTCCATTTTTGCCAATTCTTGGAAGGTTTGTCTTCCTAATTTTAGACACTCTAATAGGCATGTACATTGTTAACTTTGGTGTATATTTCACTTATATGCATGATACAGGTGATTATATACAGAAATCTATTTGTATATGTTGTGAGTATGTATATATTTTTTTTCAAAAAAGATCAGACTTTGGTTCTTGCAGCTGCCCAAATCCAAATTTATCCAATCAGCCTCCAAAAGCTACACAGATCAACAAAAGCAATAAAACTACTCAGAAATACTGTGATCTTCACTTGCATGTTAACAAGTACCCAATTGTCCTAAACCTGCTTACCCAGTTTTAGAGCCCATCCATGAGGACTACCAGACAGAAAAGAAAAAAGAAAGACCCTAAAAAATATCAAAATCTATTTACATGGAAATGCAAAGATCTAAGAAAAGCCAAGAATTACTATCAACTATCAAAACCAATTATAAAGCTGTAGTAAGACATAAGGACAGATACGCAGATCAATGGAGAGAACAGAATATTCTGAAACAGATATGCACTATATTATGCACATCCGGTTTATGAGAAAGGAGACACAGTAGTGTGATTAAAAAGGAATTTTCACCCCCAAATGCTGCTGGGTCAACTGGTTATCCACACAAAGAGAACAGAATGGATCTTGACTTTCTACCTTGCACCATGCAAAACTAAATTTCAGATGGGTTGCAAATCTAAGTATATAAGGTAAAGTATATTACCTTCATGACCTTGGAGTAGGAAAACATTTCTTAAACAGGACACAGAACATTTAAATAAAATGGAAAAGGTCAGTAAATTGTTCAATTCAAAGTCGAAATTTCTCTTATTCAAAATATATCACTGAAGAATATAAATGAACACTGGGCATGCACACCTGTAATCCCAGCAGCTCAGGAGGCTGTGAGGCAAGAGGATCACAAGTTCAAAGCCAGCCTTGGCAAAAGTAAAGCACTAAGCAACTAGTGAGACCCTGTCTCTAAATAAAATACAAAATAGGGCTGGGGATATGGCTCAGTGTTCAAGTGCCCCAAGTTCAATCCCTGGTACCCTCCCCCAAATAAAAAAGAAAGAAACAACAACAACAACAAAAAGAATATAAATGCTGGTAGTATGGACCTGTAGCTAACAGCTGGTCAAGAGGCTGAGTGTAGGAGGATCACTGGAGTGTGAGACCAGGGGCTGGGCAAAATGGTGAGACTCCATTTCAAACCAATACAAAAAGCATAAAGGCAAACCAGTGATTGGGAGATTGGCAGAAAATATATTGAAAGAAAATATTTGTAACATACATTTCATACACAGAACTGCCAGGCTTTAAATGCATATTTTAAACACATACTTAAGTAATATTTAAGAAAACAAAATAACAATTCCAATGCTGTACATGTTGACAGTGACAAAAATAAAACCATTTTGATGGTTTAAAAAAACCCACAGAACTCATGTGCAGAATATAATGAACTACTATAATTAGAAAAAAAGTAGATAACTCTAGAAGAATGAATGTAAGACCTGAAGAGGCACTTCAGGAAAGAAGATAACCAAAGGTCAATAAACATTAAAAAATGCTCAACTTCATTAGTAATTAGGGAAATGAAAAACTACAATGAAGATACCACTACATGCTAACCAAAATGATCAAAATGAAGAAGACAATTTCAGTTGTTAGTAAGGATGTGGAGTATCCCAAGCTATCACATATTACTTCAAGTGTAAACTGGTATAACTGCTGTGAAAAACTGGCACCCCTTAAAAGCCTGCCCTATGACCCAACAATCCCTCTTCTAGGAATATACCAAGCAGATATAAATTCATCAAAAGACATGCTTATAACAGCACTACTAATAATGGCCCCAAACTGTGGAATACCCAAATGCCTATTAACAAAATAAATGAACATTCATCTATATTCATATAAGGGGATATTATATAGCAATGATCCACAACCACTGGTTGTAATATAGGTGAAATCATTTTAATATGGGTGAATTTCATAGCTAATGAGTATGTATTTGTGATTCCATTTATACAAGCTCAAAATAATCTATGCAATTAGATATTAGTATGGTGATTATCCTTCATCTGAAAAAGATGTAAGGGGGGCTTCTGATAAATTGTTAATTTTTGCATTTTTTAAAAAAATATTTATTCTTAAGCTTTAGGTGGACACTATATTTTTATTTTACATTTATGTGGTGCTGAGGATCAAACCTGGTGTTTGTGCATGCTAGGCAAGCACTCTACCATTGAGCCCTAATTTTTGCCTTTTTATGTGAGTGGTTAAAAAAATGTGTTCAGTATATGAAAATTCAATGAACAATACACTTATATTTGCATACTTTTCTGTATGTACAAAATGTGTGTGAGAGAGAAGCAAAATAATGTACCTTTTCAAATAAAATTGGATTTTTCTGGTTCTTATAGGAAATTGGTAGCAATCTGCTAACACTTCAATAAAAAGTCATACTTTTTATTATGCTTAAATAAAATGTTAAATCTTTATCACTTAACTGTTAAAGTCATATATTAATGTTCCACAAAATTTTCTGTTTTGTCAGAAGCTAGACTTGCTGAGAATAATTTCAATCACCTCATTACCTGGGACAAAATGATTAAACTCAATTTTGGAATAACTTTATGGACAATTTAATGATGACAACTGTTTATGATCCTGTAGAATAAAAAAGGAAACCAGAAATTCAGTATCAGGCTACAATTTTACAATTATTTTTGTCTCAAACTTTAGCAGACCATTTAGATATAAAAACTGACTATGCTCGGTTTGAGAAAGTTGGAGCTCCTTGTCTATGATATGCACTTCCCATGTGTATCATACTTCAGGTAAATCAAAACAAAACCTTTAAAAATCAGTCTTAAATCTTACTTTGAACTACTTTGGCTAATCAAGCCCTTTTAACTGGTTACTAAGAAGTCTCATCTTAGTGAGTTAACATGAAATTTTTTTCACCAGTTGGTGCCCCCAGCCATCCTATAGATTAAACGGCCCTAACTCATCTAGCAGTTAAATGATATCTTACCATATCCTTTATAGATAGTTACTAAAACTCACTTCTAATACTTTTATCACCTATCATTTACAGCTCATTTCCACCCTTCCCCATAGTTCAACAGATTCATGCTTTAAGGACAGAGAATGTGAAGAGGTCCTCTAGGTGGCAGGTAACCTCATAAGAAATGGGTACACCCCAACTACACTGTTGATTGAGTAGGAGATGCATACCTGGCCTGGTCTTTCAGCCCCACACCAGCTCCCACAACCCCTCATGCAACATGGGCTCTTTTCTTAGTGGGATAATAATCAAAAAGTTCAGACCTTTTGCAGATCTTTCCTAAACCATAGGTCACAACTTTCTTGTGTATCAACTGGGGGAATTCAGAAAATCCCAGCTACCCTATTCTGTCCCACCACATTTCTCAATTCATCTTTACTCAGTTGGGCAGATAACAAGTTCGCTGTCCAAACAGGTTTGACCTTGCCTTTCTCCTGGAAGCACCTACAATCTATAAACATGCTTCATACTTCTCCTGAAAGAGACTCCCCTTGCTTGGCTTGCAGGGGGAAGTAGCACCCACTTTACTCTCCTCTTATTAAAAGGATGGGAATCACTTCAATTGCTATCCTCCCTATGTGGTCTTCTTATACTGTGCAGTGCAGATCAGGGAAGGCTGCAATGTTTGTGGCAGGAGAAACTATCTGTTCTCACTTTGTTTTTGTGGTGCTGGGGATCTAAGGGCCTCTTGATGAGCCACACCCAGAGTTGGCCCCACTTCTTAAGGGTTTTCATCATGCCACAGGTCACTTAACTTATTCTCAGCTTTGGGCTCTCATAGCCAATTCTAGGGAAACAAAAAAAAAATCTACTCAATATCCAGCTATGCCAAAATAATTATAGTTATCTTTAAAGATATTTCAAATGTTCTGCTCTCAAAACTGTTTCCCAGTACCCTAAGCAAACTCTCTCCACTTGATTCTGTCACATCAGTTTTCCAAAAAACAGTTGGTCAACTGATTTTTTTTTGCTGCTCCCGTTGTTGTTCAGTGCTAGAAACTGAACCCACGGGCGCTCTACCACTGAGCTAAATTCCTAGCCCTTTTTTGAGACAAGTCTTACTAATTGCCCAGACTGGCCTTGAACTTCTGATCTTCCTGCTTCGGACTCTGGAACTGCTGGAATTACAAGTGTATACCACCACACCTTTCAAGCACATATTTCTATTGTCAATTTCACTGCACAATATGTCTTGAAATATTTTATCATAGCTAGCATACAGCCTTGCAAGTAACTTACACTCAACAGCTCAAATGGGAGAAAAAAAAAAAAGACAACTTCTGCAAAGTTAAATTTGCCTTTGTGAAACAAGTTAACTGTGCCATGTAAATTCTGACAGATGACCAAGTATGAACAAAATGTTAGCAAGACAGTAATAAAAAAGAACTTTTACCTTGTGCCAGAGCCTAGGGAAGAAATTAAGTGGGATCAATGCAAATAGCAATATAAAACACTGTGTTCAAAAGATACCATTTTTTAAAAATTTTTATTATAAAATCTGTATTATAGAAGAATTAGTGAGGGAAAGTACACAGGGGAAAAAACAGTCCATACAACTTCACTGTTACATGTAAATCCCTCTAGTCTTTTTTCTATTCATATGTATATCCTTAAGGCCAAACTGTTTGCTCTGTTCATTGCAGATACTGTGATTACCTTTCTTTTCCATTAAGTAGTCTTCTATGAACATCATAATTAGTGGTGCAGAAAAGCCCACTGCATGGCTGTGCTGATTTCCTTACCTGCTGATGCTGAATTCTCCTTAGTTATAATGCTGCCACAAACAATACTGTTCTTAAATTTTTACAATTCTGATCATTTTAAACAAAATTATTTTCATTGTTGTTGTTGCAGATGGACACAATACCTTTATCTTATTTATTTATTTTGGATTGAACCAGTGCCTCACATGTGCTAAGCAAGCACTCTACCACTGAGCTACCACCCCAGCCCAACAAAATTACTTTTGATCAAGTTGTTTCTTAAAAATCTTCATGAAAAAATTTTCCCTGGTTTATTTCTTTATTAACCACAACAGTGGCATTTCTGCAGCCTGGTCCTTAGAGGATTTTTGCTGGAGAAACATAGGGAATTTTCTGTAGGTCAGGCATTCCTGTCACCACACAAGAACAAAGGCCCATATCCCTGAGTTGACATTTTCAGGAGGGAGGTAGAAAGCGTGCTAACCATACAGAAGGCTAGGCCTATAGAAAAAAAGGGCTTGAAGGCAGCTTCCTTGACAGGAATTGTAATCCTGGAGCTCCCATGAATATGCAGTCTTACCTTCGCATCTAAGCCCCATAAGAAATCTGTGAAGCAGGTCAGGCAGGTATCTTTCTGTCCTACAGGTGGGAAAACTGATCTCTTCAGACCCAAGAAAGGTCTGAAGAACCTCTTCCTTGTAGTCTGGCTGGCCGCTGACCTTAGAAGTATTATGAGAATACTCTCACCAGAGTCTGACATTTCACCAGTGAGACCACTGGGCTCCCGAGCCAACTGCCAACATACAATCATTCCTGTAAGTTCTTTGCTCATTAAACATAGATCTTGTCCCATTAAGACAACATAGCACTAGTCAAAACATACTTTCCTATAAACTAGAAAGGTTTCTATGATGTCTGAAGTAATCCAGTTTAAGCCACTGTTGAGGTGGGAAATAAACCCAGGGCCTTGAGCATGCTAAGTCTATGCTCTACTACTGAGCTACCTCCCCAGTTCAAATGTCATTCTTATAGGGATGTAATATATGCAATTTTCTCAGACAAGAAAAATGGAACACATATTTGAACCAAGAAGACTAACTAAATACCTGAATTTTAAACTTGGCATAAGCTAACAGAGGGTTAGCTCATTACTTACATCATACATATACTCTTTTTTAGAACTTAGAAGTCAAGCCCCCAACCCTTCGGTGGTATGCCTCTTTTTCATGTGTCTTCTCATAGAATTTTTTAAAAAAAATTCTACAGATGGAACACATGGGTCTTTTTTTTTTTTTTTTTTTTTTTGTACCAGGGATTGAGCCCAGGGTGCTCAACCACTAAACCATAGCCCCTTATTTTTTATTTTGAGATAGGGTCTCACTAGGTTATTTAGGGCCTTGCTAAATTGGTAAAGCTGGTTTTGAACTTGCAACCCTCTTGCCTTAGCTTCTCAAGCTGTTGGGATTGCAGGTGTGTGTCACCATGCCCCACTTAGTCTCCTTAAAGAGACTCTCTCAAATATGAAGCTACTTAATGATCACACACTCCCAGTATCTTTGTGAGAATTACTTCCAAGGCTAAGTTAAAAACTAAATCAAAAAATTTATAAGAAGAGTAATTATCAGTCTTTGTACTGAGAAAACTCGCTGCTGCCAAATTTTTCAAGGTCCATTTTAGAAATTAAAAATATATTCTTTCATCTAAAATAACAGAAAACATTCCATCAACATTCTTATAACATGTTGCAACTCCCACAAAAACTACTAAACACTGTCAGGACATTCACATTTCTTAGGAAACAATCTGCCCTCTCCCTCCACTATCTGTGCAGTATCTCATATACTATAAAATTAGATGCCTACTGACCTGTACTCATGTTTAAAAAGCTACTAAAACATTCAAGAGCTACACTGTTCAACATAATAGCCACTAGTCACATGTGGCCACCGAGCACCTACCTGGAATAGCTGGTTTTGTTTTATGTTGTTTAGTGTAGAACACATACTGGATTTTGAAGTCTTAGTACTAATTAAAAGATACAACTTGGGCTGGGGATATAGCTCAGCTGGTAGAGTACTTGCCTCACATGCACAAAGCCATGGGTTCAATCCTCAGCACCACAAAAAAATAAAAAATAAAAATAAAATGAGTGTGACATATATTTTTTTTAAAAAGATACAACTTTTATACTAGTTGTATGTTGCCATGGCAATATTTTGTACATGTTGGACTAAATAAATTCATTTAATCTGTTTCCTTTTACTTTTTTCATATGGCTAATAGAAAATCTATAATATGTGATTCACATATTTTTTTTAAAGAAAGAGAATTTAATATTTATTTTTTAGTTTTCAGCGGACACAGCATCTTTGTTTGTATGTGGAGCTGAGAATCGAACCCGGGCCGCATGCATGCCAGGCGAGCGCGCTACCGCTTGAGCCACATCCCCAGCCCCACATTATATTTTTGTATGTGATTCACATTATATTTTTGTATGTAAGTTCTCTTGTTACTTTGGCCTATTCTTTTCCCTCAATCTTCATATGCATCATAAAATAGATTTCTATATTTTAATCATAAGCAGTCTTCACCCAGAGCAGAATCCAATCCAAAAAGCAAACCGTAAGAAGAACAAGTGCTACCAGAGACCCAATATCATTCTCCAAGGCTTCCCAAGGAAGCGCTCCTACATGTACTGTCTAGAAGCAATTCTGTTTATAAACCTAGCACACCCAAGTTTTCAAATCTTAATCACCTGGCAAATGATCATGAATTCCTCGGTTTAAGGGTGTAGTGCAGACTCTACTGAAATCCAGAGAATTGTCCAATATGGCATTTATCCTTCGAAAAATATTGGCATTGCTACACGTGGAGAGTGCAGGCGCTTCCTGGTTGTCCCAGCAATCTTTTATCCTTCCCACTTCTTCTTCCTGGACACAGAGAAAAAATACTTAGGTTTCCTACACTCCTTTATGGTAAACACAGAGACACTGTACTGCCCCCTCATAAGTTAAAGTAAAAAGGGCTTGAGTTTCTTAACTCTGTAGTAAAACACTAAACAAGTGTTTACTATGAACAAAGTACTCAGAGAACTGTAATAGCATTAACTAAAATATGAAGATCTCAAAAACTTCCTAGTCAAATAGGATACGTAGGAATTCACATGATAAGTAAGCAGCAGCATAAGCTACACAACTAGACAGACTTGATTCAAATATTGGGGGTGTATATGTATACACTAGAACATTTTTTGACATAAAGGAAAGCAGTACTGAGAGCTACAACATGGATAAACCTCAAAAACATTATACTAAGCAAAGAAATCAGTAACAAAATACAACATTTCACTGCATAATGGTCACCACTACATAACTGTCCCAGTTTTTTTTTTCAGTTCAAAGACTTCTTTATACTCTTTCATCATGTAATTATTATATGGTATAATTCCATTCACCATGCCCCTTAAAAGGTAAACAGAGCAGCAATGTATTCACCAATGACATATGGATGTGCATTCGTCTTCTCCTGCCCTGCCAGCCATGAGCCTAGAATTCTCAGTCCACGGTGACTATCAGTGACCAACTTTTGTGATTTGTTTAGAGTGCTACAGTACTAAAAGTATTGTCACTCAACTCAATGAAGAGCAGTAAGCCCAGGGGAGCAGGTATACAGCAAAGCTGCCAGGAGTAAGTCATGTGATATGGTAAGACTTGCATCTTTCCATGATAACTAAACCATATAGTTCATCTGCCAGCAATACATTATTAACAGGTGAAGTATTTCTTTTTTATTATGGGTCAATATAAAAACTATTCTGTAGGCTTCAAGATGAAAATGATTATGTTCACTAAACAGCTTGGAAATACCTGTGGAAAGAGATTTCATGGAATGAAAAATTCTTTTTAAAAAAGGCTTCACATAATGGTCATGCCCCACTTTTTTGCAAAAAAAAAATTGGCATAAAATCTGTAATGATTATGTGGTAAATATGGTACATGTTATGAATTCATTTAAATAAAATACCCCCAAAAAACTGAAGATAGCAGTGTGACATAACTGTCCTATGTACAAATATGAGCACAAAGTGGAATCTCAGTCATATACCTCCACAAGAAATTAATTTTAAAAAATAACTATGGGTAAATGAAAGATAAATAGAAAGAAGCAGGATGTAGGGAAAGGGAAGGAGAGAGGTACTGGGGTCAGAATTAAAATAAGATATATACCATGCTCTGTAATTATGTAAAAATGGATTCTACTGTCATGTATAACTATAAAGAACCAATCAAATAAAAATTTTAAAAATGAAACGTAAGACAGCTGGGCATAGTTGCGTATGATTAATCTTAACTTGGGAAGTTGAGGCAGGAGGACACCATGTTCAAGGCCAGCCTGGGCAACTCGGCAATATACTGTCTCAAGAGAAATATTAAAATAGGGCTGGGGATGTGGTTCAGTAGTACAGTACTCCTGGATTCAATTGCCAGTACCAATAGATACATAGATAAATAATAAAGAAATCTAAAGATTACTTGCCCAGGGCTGGAGGGATGATTAGGGTGCAGTGGCTTATGAGTAAAAGGTTCCTTTTTGGGGCAATAGAAATATCCTAAAATTACATTATGGTGATAGTTGCACAGCTCTGTAAATATACTAAAAATAACCAATGAATTAATGTTGAAAGGTGAATTTTATGATGCATAAATTATATTTAATACAACTATTTAAAAATTTTTGCTTCTACTTTGTATTAACTATGTTATATCAGGTATTTAAACCTTGTGACTTGGTTTCCCCATTTGTGAAATGGGAAAAGGGCACCCACAACTTTTTCATGACATGTATAAAGCATTTAGCCTGGCACCTGCCATACAGTAGCTATTATTTTTACATCTGAAGATATAATTATGAGAGAGGATGGGGTAAGCATCAAGCAACTCATGATGTTAAGACAGGAGGATCACAAGTTAGTTCAAGGCCAGCCTAGACAACTTAGCCATACCTGGTCTCAAAATAAAAAAAATAAAAAGGGCTGGGGGGTATAGTTTAGTGATAGAGACAGCCTGTCTAGCATGCTCAAGACCCTAATTTAACCCCTGGTACTGACCAAAAAAAAAAAAAAAGCACATATAACTATTTATTGGCATAAGACACGTAAAACATTAACGAGAAGAAAAAAAAAAACCACTCCAAGATACAGAATCATGAATTAAACCATATGGAAAAACTGTTATTTTGGTTTTATCTTAATACCACTGCTATCCACGATGTGCCCAAAGACATACATTCTTCATTCTTCAGTTCTCTCACTTTCCACGTTCATTCCTGACACTGTAAATAGTGAAACATTGGTGGGACAGACTGAATCTTCTAAGGGGAGTCTGCTTTACCAAATCTGATCATTCCCAATTATCTTGGGGAAAACAAATAGAAAGCAGACCAAGTAAAGAAACTGACACTTATCTTACAGCTGGTCTCATTAAAAAAATAAATAAGCCTGATATCACTTTGTTTAGCTTTTTAAAGTCCAGGTAAGCATGAGAAATGACCAAATGCATTTACAATTCATCAACTTTGCAGGAAGACTTTAGATGCACAACTTGAACCCCAAACTGGTATTCTTTGCAAGCCCTGAGGATAACCAAAATATCATTAATCTTGTTTTCCCAAACCCTCTGAGAGGTACCATTATAAGGCCCTTTTTTTACAACAGTTCATTTCTAAGATGATTCTCAATTTCACTAAAGTAATTTTATAAAGGCTAAGATGCAAGAATTTAGTCCACAATTTTTTTTTTTTTTTTTTTTTTTTTTTTTTTGGTACTGGGGATTGGACCTAGGGACACTCTATCACTGACCTATAACCCCAGCCCTTTTTATTTTTGAGTCAATGTCTGGCTAAGTTGCCTGGGCTGACCTCCAACTTGGTGTCCTCCTTCCTCAGCCTCCCCAGAAGTTTGAATTACAGGTGGGTGCCACCAGCTTTGGTCTGCAGATCTTAAGGCTACGTGCCTCGTTCATTCACTGACTAATAAATATTAACCAATTGTCTGCTATCTACAGTGAGCACCACAAAGGTCAGGAGACTTAGAGAATCAAAACAGTTTTGAAATTGGGACAAGGAACTAAACTGATTGTGTTGTAAACAACCACACTACAAGCTACAATGTGCTGTAAAAATATGTTGTCTGCTGGGCCAAGGTGGCTAGAAGGGGCTCCTGGAAGTGGGGAAAAGAGGAAGGTCTGAAGAATACAGACAGTAAAGAGGCATTAGAGTGCTCCAGTGTGGCATAGCATTAGGTATAGGAGTAAAGAATGACACTGGAAAGGCAGCCTGATATGCCAGGTTAAGGAGTTAGTTAGCATTGTTTTACAGATCAGAGATTACCAAATTGTTAAAAGCTCCTTAAAAGGAGAAATGACCAAATGCATTTACAGTTTATCAACTTTGCAGGAAGATTTTCGCGCGTGCGCAGACACACACACACAAATTTTTTTTTACTTGCTATAAAAGAAGTATTGTGTATGTGGATTCCCAGATCCTGGCCACATCTGAAATCAAATAAATGACTACTATATGTGAGTCTTAGGAGACTATCCACAAAAATAGGAGAGATGAGAGAAGGACTGGTGAGAAAAGTGTCATAGTAATCTAGGAGCAAAGGCTGATTTAGTGGCCTTCTAGAAAAAATTTATTCCTCAGGAAGGTCTGAAAACCTTACCTCAAACAGCCCGGAAAAAAAAAAAAATCCAATTTAGGAACATATCTGGCCACCCTGCCCTACTCCTAATCTCATGAAGGAATATGCATCTTATTCCCAAACTGGACAAATGACATCTGGCATTCTTCCCTTCTTCTTCTCACATATACCAAATCAGAGATCTAGTTTAAGATAACTGTGTAATTAGGATTAAAGTAAATGAAGTGTTCAATTTATATCCCAAACTGCTTGATCTTATCAGTAAATGCCAATGTTTGCCTTGAATGACCAATTTGGAAGCAAAACAAAACAAAACAAAACAAAAAACCCCCAAAATCAAAGTCAGCACTGTCCATTAAAAAACAGTTCTCTCACTTTTCTTACAAGTACAATAGGGATAAAAGTAGTAATACCATCTCATAGGGGGTTCTGTGAATCAATACACACACAGTACTGGCACATAATTATGTGCTGAGCAAATTAATGTTGTTTATCAATAGTATTATTACTATACCATGGAATTAGAGGCTACCTCAGGGATCTTTGAGGAAAAGGATTTATTTGCTCATTAAATGAAGAAAAAAAAAAAAACCAGTACACTACATAGGGCATCTACTCTTCTGATGATCCCAGGCCCTTCTATGCTCATAACTCTTCCCACTACTTAGGAAGCTTAATTAAAATACTGAATACATGGTACAAATAGAACTACCTAAAAATCTGAAATCTACTACAGAACATACTGATCCTTGTAAATTCTCTAGTACAATGAATTCATTATTTCCAAAATGGAAACTATTATAGTTTCAATATGGAAACTCCCTAAAATCTGAATCTACTACAGAATATATTGATTTTTGTAAATTCCCCAGTTAAATGAATTGTTTCTCATTTTCAAAATGGAAACCCACTATCCACTCCTATAATCATAGTTGCATTTACTTTGCATAGTTTGCTTTAACTTTTATCAATATATAGTTCTAAGATCAGATCAATGTTTTAATATGATGAAAAATGTTTTTCTTCTTGGTTGTTTTATTGCCTGGTAGCTTCTGCTATTACTTTTGGCATATCATGCCATAAAAAGAGATAATTCTGCAGCTTTTATTTTAACCTTTAATTGATCTTTTTCAGTGATTAGGAAAGTAGCCTTTAAGACTGCACAGATGGGCTGGGGTTGTGGTTCAGCGGTAGAGCCCACACCTCACACCTGCGAGACCCTAGGTTTGGTCCTCAGCACCACATAAAAAAATATATGAATAAAATAAAGTTATTGTGTCCAACTACAACTAAAAAATAAATATTAAAAAAAAGACTGCGCAGAGACTTAGAACACAGACTTTAATTCTACTGAAAATCACAGGTCAACAGGAAGAATTACTTTGCAGTGCTAGAAAAATAGTAATCTTTTCAACTTTAATGGCAATAGAGGAAAAAAAATAGCCTCAAGATAAAACTAGTCCAATCTACCTTTCTGCTATTAGAATGGCTCATGAGGAATCTTTTATATATATTATATATAATATATTTTAGTTGTAGTTGACACAATAACTTTATTTTGTGGTGCTGAGGATCGAACCCAGGGTGTTGCACGTGTGAGGTGAGCGCTCTACCACTGAGCCACAACCCCAGCCCCTCATGAAGAATCCTGACATATTATTTTAGATCAATTTTCTCCTTTTCAACAGAGTTGATACTCCCAATGGTAAGAGAGTGATCTTCAACTGAGATGTAAGGTAGGTAGAGTGGGGGACACCATCTATAAAAAAGCATTTCATTTTCCAAAAGAAAAAATTCCCCCGCCAAAAATGTGAATAACTATTTCAAAAGGCAAAAAGAATATATTCCACATTTTCTTTATCCATTCACCTACTGAAGGGCATCTACATTGGTTCCACAGTTTAGCTATTATGAATTGTGCTACTATAAACATTGATGTGGCTGTGATCCTGTAATATGCTGTTTTTAAGTTCTTTGGGTATAGACCGAGGAGTGGGATAGCTGGGTCACATGATGGTTCCATTCCCAGTTTTCCAAGGATTCTCCATACTGCTTTCCGTATTAGCTGCACCAATTTGCAGTCCCACCAGCAATGTGTGCCTTTTCCCCCACATCCTCACCAACACTTATTGTTGTTTGTATTCTTAATAGCTGCCATTCTGACTGGAGTGAGATGAAATCTTAGAGTAGTTCTGATTTGCATTTCTCTAAATGTGGTATATATACACAATGGAATATTACTCAGCAATAAAGGAGAATAAAATCACGCCATTTGCAGGAAAATGGATGGAGGTGGAGAATATAATGCTAAGTGAAGTTAGCCAATCCCAAAAAACCAAATGCTGAATGTTTTCTCTGATATCAGGAGGCTGATTCGTAGCGGGTCTGGGAGGGGGAACATGGGAGGATTAGACAAACTCTAGATAGGGCAAAGTGATAGGAGGGGAAGGAAAAGAGATGGGGGTTAAAAAAAAAGATGGTGGAATGAGATGGACATTATTACTCCAAGTACATGTGTGAAGACACAAATGGTGTGAATATACTTTGTGTACAACCAGAAATATGAAAAATTGTGCTCTATATGTATAATATGAATTATAATGCATTTTGCTGTCATATATAACAAATTAGAATAAAAAACAATTTAAATAAAGCAGGAAGAACACTGGCTCTGGAGTATAAATACCAGTTCTACCACTTGAATATCAATCTAAACCTTAGTTATCTAAGATATAAAAAATAGAGTACCACCTACTTTGTACTAATTAGAAATAAAGTGCATGGAAATACTCAACAAATAACTTACTAGTGGCAGCTGTCCAATTCCATATAGGTGATCAAATCAACCTAGCCAAGTTCACCAAGAACTTTATTTACTTGTTCTAGCTTATAACTGCGTTTCTTCTTTTTTTTTTTTTATTTTTGGAACTATCACTCGTATCACTTTCTTTAAAAATATGAAACCATCCAATGTGAATTTATTTGCTAAAAAACGAGATTCCATAATTTTAGACTTATTTGTGTGACAGAACAAATCTAGACTTGCCTAATTTAAAATCCCTGGCCTTACCTTCAGTTACCATACTCTTTAAGCTCAGCATGGAGATGAGATGGCCATTCCTCAGGTCAAAATCCTAGATTGGGGTTATTCAGTTGTCAAAAATAAATGTCAAATCTATCAATTTTTGTTTTTCTGACTGGGGAGTTAAACTCACGGGTGCTCTACCACTGAGTTATATTCCCAGTCCTTTTTATTTATTGGGGATTTTTTTTTTTTTTGGAGACAGAGTCTTGCTAAGTTGCCCAGACTGGCCTCAAACTAGTGATCCTTCCGCCTCAGCCTCCCATGTAGCTGGGATGACAGGTGTGTGCCAATGTATCCAGTATCTGAATTTTTATTCAGTTGCTTTTAATTAACATCGTTATCAATATTATAGACTCCTTCAAGATTATTACAGCTAATCAACTACTGTGGATTCATTAAAACAAATGAGATTTGGGGCTGGAGATGTGGCTCAGCGGTAGCGCGCTCGCCTGGCATGCGTGCGGCCCGGGTTCGATCCTCAGCACCACATACCAACAAAGATGTTGTGTCCGCCGAGAACTAAAAAAATAAATAAATAAATATTAAAAAAAAAAAAAAAAAAAAAAAAAAAAAAAAAAAAAAAAAACAAATGAGATTTATTATGGAAGATTGAGGGGTACACAGTTTATTACTTCAGATAGGGTTTTAAAAACTGGTATCCATAGATTGAGATCTTGTGAAATCTCTGCAAAATTGTATTCACACTAAAAATCTGAGAAAAAGATTTTCTTCCATTTAGTTTTTTAGTTTAAAAAAATTTGTACTGAACATGTATACTTTGTTTTTTAATTAAGCCAGAGCAACAGAAAGCAATATACTTAGATGTCCCCAAAGAACTGGTTCAACTAAGATGTAGTTTGGCAATTTGCCCTTAGTTTTATACTAAATAATACAGCTGAACAAAACCTCTATAACATTTGTATTCATGATTTTGAACATATTGTTTACTATAATTTTGAACAGCCCTTATATGAGTACCCATTAAAGAGAAGCATGATTTGGACAAAAGATTATAAAATTCTAATTTCCCATGAAGAATTAGTTTCCTTATGGAAGAATATAGATCCTCTGGCCAAGTTTCTGTTTGCTTTAAGTCACCAGATTACTCAATGCCAAGTTTCTGGCTAAACTTTTATTAACTATATATATTTAGAAAGGCTTCTCGTGGCTCAGCAGTAGAGCACTCGCCTAGCACGTGGGAGGCACTGGGTTCTATCCTCAGCATCACATAAAAATAATAAAATAAAGAAATGCTTCTATATTTAACTTTTTCCTCCATTATCCATCTCAAGTCTTTCACACAAAAATGTAAGAAATAACAACATGTTCAGTTGCTCCATAAGAAATTGTCAATATTCCACCTTTTTCAAATAAGAAAATGGCAATTTCACATAGCTCAATCTAATATTTCAAGAACACTGAAAACCTGCTAGGTTAGTTGTTGAAATTACAGAAATGGATAAAACATAATCCTTGTCTCAGGAGACTTCATTAAGTGGGAGAAATTAATCCAGTTAAGTAAATGGAAAGCAAGGGAAGCACAAAATGCTGCACGAGAGGAAAAAAAAAAAAGCAAATAAAGGTGTCTGGAATGGTTTCACAATTATAACTTCTAAGCTAGAGAATAATGCAAAAAGCAGAATTTCAACAAGCAGGTATGAGGGAAAAAAACAGGCAGAGGACAAGCATAGAGAGAATACATAATATAGTAAATTCAAGCAAAGAAGTGCTGTCACAGGGCTGGACAGGGAGTTTCACAAGGAATAAAGGAGACAGGGCTGCAGATCCTTACTTTTTGTGTGTATCAAAAAAGATAGTGAATCCTCAACAGATAAAAGATATTTCTCCTTTTCCTTCCTGGTCCTTCTTTTCTCCACTGGCTCCTTCCCCTAACTCTTTTAAGTATGCTCAAGACTCTTTCACCTTAAAAGACATGCCTTCGGGCTGGGGATGTGGCTCAAGAGGTAGCGCGCTCACATGCGGGTTCAATCCTCAGCACCACATACCAACAAAGATGTTGTGTCCGCTGAGAACTAAAAAATAAATATTAAAAATTCTCTCTCTCTCTCTCTCCTCTCTCACTCTCTCTTTAAAAAAAAAAAAAAGACATGCCTTCCTTAATGAAAACATGCTCTCCAAGCCACAGGCTTCTTTATTCTAAGATAAATCTTCCAAAAAATATGCTATCTTTATTTAACCTCCTGTTCACCCGCTCAATCCACAAGATTCTGCCAGCACACTCCCTGAAAAAACATTACACAACTACTCTTAAATTAATAACTTCCTACCTGCCAAACCCAACCAAGTCTATCTTACTTGGAATCTTTGAGATATCTGATCCTTATCCACTTTCCATTCAATCCAGAAGCTACTTTATCCTAACTTTCCCTTTCCTACTCTAGTTATTATTACATTTCTATTACCCAATATTATTTGAGTTCTATTAAGTCAGTCTGGAAAAGGAAATACTATTATTGCCACAACAGGCTTATGAGAACATGAAAAGACTATTCAATAATGAGTCTGCTCAAGGGGTTGGGGTTGTGGCTCAGTGGTAGAGCACTCATCTAGTGACGTGCAAGGTGCTGGGTTCGATCCTCAGCACCACATAATAAATAAAGACACTGTGTCCAACAACTAAAAAAAAATTTTTAAATGTATGTTAAATATACAAAGTTCAATAACCAGTTTTCTAGTTCTTTCAAGTAAGAAAAGGTGTTTCATGAAAAAGAGGCTTATTCTTCTTGAAACTCAATCACACAAGAACTTTTGACAGTCATTGTATTGCGATATGACGCATTGACTTCCCATTTGTCACACAGAGTGTTAAAGGCATATACTCAAGGTTTGTGATTTAATAAGATTAATTTATACTGCTTCATTAAGGACATCTGTTTGTGAAATTGGCTATTGCCTTAATTCCTGCTAAGGTGCCAGCAGCTTCATCCACCATTAATTCTTCACCACCATTGCAAATGTCAACAAAGTTTACAAAGCAACTAATGTCTTAAAATTATGAAAATAGTTTTGACTTTGAATTCTTAAAGGGTTTTGTGGATTTACAGGGGTACAAAGACCTAGCTTTGAGACCTGCTATCAGAATAAAGGTCAGGTTTCTAAGCCATAAATATTTAAAAAAAAAAAAAAAACTCTTCATGGTCTGGTTTCCGCTTCGTGACCAAGTTAAATCCCAATTGGTTTACTCCTTTTTTAATGGGAGGATAACACACTTGCAATAAAGGGTACTAGTTATACTTGGTCAATATTCATGTTTATACCTACCTGAGTAACTACCACATGTGTCAAGATTCAGAACATTTTTATGATCTATAGGTTCCCCTGTGCTCTTCCTGCTCCTGATACTCAACTCCTCCCCAAAAGAGCTTACTGGAGATTTCTGTTATCACACTTTAACTTCTTATAAATGGAATCATGTAACAGGTACTCTTCTGGGTCTGGCTTTTCTTTCTACTTAGCATGAGATTTCTATATGTTGCAGTGCAGCTCAGTGGTTTTATTACTGCTTAGTGTTATAGATGTAATGAGGGGTTGGGGATTTAGTTCAGTGGCAGAGCACTTGCCCAGCTTGCACAAGGTCCTCTGTCCCTGTGGGAGAGAAGTAAGGGGGGAAAATCCAAAAAAACACAAGGTAATAGATGTAATCATATAATTTATCCATATTTCTGCTTATAGGTGTGCAGAAAAGAGTTAATTAAATAGCAGGTCTTACTGCTGTCTTCTGGTTGACATCTGGGAACTTGGATTTTGACCCATTTGCATTACTGAAAAGCATGACCTACTATATGTAAACTGGATAAACAATATGGTTTATGCCAAATACTCTCTCCCACTGGAGCTTGGAATTTGGGTACATTCTAAGCAGAAGCTGCCTGGTTGACCAAACCAAAATAAAACACACACACAACACCCTATACATCAAGTTCTAATAGGTTTTGTTGACTGACAACATTCTACATGCACTGTCAGCTTTGGGAATTAAATGGGGTCCTGCCTGACTCCCCTAGCATAGAACCCTAGGGAATTTGAACATGCTTTTCAGACTTTGCCCTATTTTCCCTGGGAATACTCTTGGGGATCCCTGACACAATGGGCATTTGTTTTTATTTTTGAACATTTTGAATATTATAAGAATATTTGCAGCAATTTTATTTATATCTTTTTAGTGTGGTTATATACTAACTTCTCCTGCTATAAGAATACAGTGCAACTGGTAAGTCTTAGGATAGTAACCACTGCACTTAAAATTCTGTCAATACTGAAATTAGTTACTTAAATGCAATCCTCTCTTTCATACCTCCTTGTCTTTATTTGTGTTGTTCTATTGCCTAAAATGTTCTCCCTTGGTCTGTTCAAGCAAACCTTTAATTCTTTTACATGCCTATCCCCCATGTTATTTCTGTATATATTTAATTGTTGGATTTACAATATAGCACATAACTATTTTATGTGCATGTGTTCCTATTAGACTATTAACTCCTTGCGAGCTGGATCTTTCTTATTTATTTGCAATCCCCCAAATGGTCCCCGTATATGATGAGAAAGCAACCAATAAATATAATGATAATCTTTGGATCCCTAATTATATAATACTATTCATGTGGTATTTGAGTTTATTGGGCTTTTTCCCATGCTAAATTGTATCTGGTCCAAACTTAAAACCCCCAATCCTGAAATTGAGTACCTACGAACTTTGACAATAACCGGTAGAACTGGTAATCAAATGTTTTATCTTTTTCTTCATAAGGGTGTGGGATGGAGATAGGAAGGATCCAGGAACTCATGTCCAGCTTGGGAGATGTGACATTCCATACAGACCAAGGGTCAAAGAGATAGGCCTAGTGAACAATGAGAACACTATTGAGGCAAGGGGCTCCACAGAGTGGCAGGTGTGAAGGTATATGAAAAATTGAAGAGGATGATGGGAAAAGCAGATTGCAAACAATCATGCAGCAAGACTCAAACTAGAGAATCAGCAATGAACAAGGAGAAGTAATGAAAGGATACAAGAGCTACAGGATACACAAAGGTAGGATCATATCAAGGCTTTGTAGTTACACAAACTGGAAGAGGTTTCCAAAGAAAAAGCTAAAACCATGTACTTATCTAGCATCCTTCTGTAGCAGAACCTCTGATGTGGAAAAAGCATAAGACCAAAATGCAGTTTTTGCCCCAAAAGGACACTAGAGTCTAACAGGGGGAAAAAAATTAGACTAATTGTGTACAGAGGATAGAATCAGATTAGCTCCAAGAAATGAGAAAAGGAAAGAAACTGATGCTGTTTTTAGAATCAAAACCTGCTGGGTTTAATATGCCTCAAACAAATACATGTATTCAGTGGCCCAATCAGAACTATAAATCTTGAGAACAACCAGGGGTGAAACGCTCAAACTAAAACTTAGTCACGCAGAAAACTGGTGTAGAATACATGGACCCTCTGAATAAAGGCACAGAAATGATCCAATAGACTTAACCATAGAGAATGTAGCATTGAGGTAGAAGAGGAAGCCTGCAAATATATCAACAAGAAAAATAAGAAATTCATAGTCTTGTGAACCAAACAGAAATTTTCAGTGTAATGAAATAATAAGACACCAACATAGCAGAGGTCAAGTTGTGTGAATTCTAAAAATAACACTAGCCTAGAAATGAGAAAATGAGCATTCCAGTTCTGGTTCTATCACCCATTCACTGTATAAGACTGAAATAATTGTTTTAATTCTAAGCTTAACTCTCCTTTGTCTATAAAAAGAGGGAGTCAGAAATTAAAACTGGGCTTGGTAATCAACTCCAAATTATACCTGGAAGATAGATCTCTTACACCTTTTAAGTTCAAAACAATTCCAAGATTATAGCTTTAAAAAAAAATGTCTCAGGAGATACGGCCAACTCATGAAACAGATGGTGTCAGAGCCAGAATTCAGGGGCACAAACCCAGAATGATGACAACACAGGTGTTAAGTAGTAAAAGATTAAGTGTTCTGTCAAAAGACACACGAAAACCCCAACATGCTCTTCAAGATAACTGCTCTCTTCTAACAAAGAAAAGCTATGCTCATGACTTTATTAAAGAAGATGTAGGCAATGGGGTTAAACTCATCTGTATGATACTATATCAGCGTATTATACTGGATAAGAATAAAGAAACCAGTAATAGGATTAGTCAAGTTATTCCCAGAATCAACAGTGGCCCATTTTTAGCACACAAATCTTTAGACCTGCCCTTCTGGGGATTCTCCAGTTACCTCAAGGGAAGTCAGCACAAAACACCTTACAAAATAGAGACAAAGAGTGTTAACTCACTATAATCTGAAAGGACTGTTCCAACCATACAGGAATACTTAAGGAAAAAAACAAGGCAGAATTCAAAGGTAAAACATGCTAAAATGTTTTCTTAAACTACTGAAGGTAAAACTCAGTCCAATTTATCCAGGTACACCCCCAATACATGCCTGCTAGTTAAAAGCACATATCCATTAAAGCAACAAAATGATCCCTAACAGGTATCTTTTTAAATCCCAATAACAGGGATTGGAGGTGCAGCTCAATGGTAGAGTGCTTGCATAGCACGCATAAGGCCCTGGGTTTCATCCCCAGTACCATAAATAAGATAAACCTGCATACAATTTCAATGTGACTAGTCAGTTCCAATTAGCCTATCCCTGAATTTAATTTAAAAATAAATAAATTTCAGTAACAAAAAGTCACTGGAAATTACACCTATAATGATGGTTCAATATTATAAAATTTGGATACTTTTAACCGGATGCGGTGGTATATGCCTGTAATCCCAGCAGCTCTGGGAGGCTGAGACAGGAGGATCACAAATTCAAAGACAGCCTCGGCAAAAAGAAGGTGCTAAGTAACTCAGTGAGACCCTTTCTCTAAATAAAATACAAAATAGAGCTGGAATAGTGGCTCAGTGGTGGAGTGCCCCTGACTTCAATCCCTGGTATGCACCCCCCCAAAAAAAATTTGGAGACTTTTTATGGAAGGTCAGATATAATTTTCCTACAAAAATGTAAATATTATGATTATGTACCTTTTAGTTCAATTTTTCAGCCAGTATACTATATTTTGGGGTCCTAGCAACATTAAAAACTTTCTGCGCTTGGAATTTGTGCTTACATGAGCAGTTTAACCAAAACAGGATTCGATGATGGCAGGGGAAAAAAAAAAAACAAGGCAAATTTTCAAAGTTGCAATGTGGGGGGAAAAAGAGGCAGAGTTAGTAGCATCCAAAAAACTTAACATTGAAAGGGTCCAGTCCATGCTTCTTGGTTTTAAATCAAAAAACCAGAAGACAAATTCTTTATGTATCCTCCCCCAACATGCTTTCTGGCAAATTCCCAGAGTCAGTTCATCTTAAGATACTGCCTAGGAAGAGCAGATTTGCAGAACAGGATAAGATTATAACAGCTCTTCCAAGCAGAAAAAATAATTTCCTATTTGATGCCATGATTCTTTTACTGCCTCCACCACTATCTACTGAAGACAATAGTCTAAACATTAATATCTGTGTTTGGTATACAATCCTACCCAAATTTTAAACCAGAAGTATAAACCCCTTAATTAATTTGACCTTTAAACAATTTTAGGGAATGGCCATTTCACAAGGGACCTGAAATCAGTGAATGAGGAAGCTTGCACACACAAAATTTAACATAAAACAAAAAGACACCAGAAAAGACAGTAATCAACCTTCCCCACCCCACCCTCATACACACACACATAGTCCTCCCCACTCCTAGAATCTACCAACATTGAGCTCATAGCTGACTACTTGGCTAGTAAAGAATGCTAAAGAAGTGGGTAGGGAAACTTAATATTTTAAAGTTCCTATATTTCCTAAAACTTTTCAGGCCACAGGTAAGAAAGCAACCTAGCTTGTACCTGAGTTGCACTCTTATAGAAAAATCTCTTTGGCAAGACTCTGCAGCTTTAATTCTTAGGAGGAAGGTACAGAAATGCTTATAGTCCCTTTATATCTACTAGTGTGGCTATGTATAAGGCTGAGATCCTAAGCTTTACCCAGAGTTAAAACTCTAGCCCTTTATTCTGGGGCAGGATTCTTTTATGCTGTTGGGGCTTATCCCTGAAGATTTTACCACATACTGCAAAAAATCCTTTACTAGGGGAGGTGGGTGTTGTTAACACCCACATATGCTCAACATGTGCAAGATCCAGGGTTCAATACCCAAAGCCTATAAATATACAAACCCTTTATTAATTCTTCTTAGAAATCTGAGATACATTATGGCAATTATTTAAGAAAAAGTGAGATTTAGTAAGCTTGATTCTACTCATATAGGTACTAAAACAATTATATAATTTTATGTTTGCCTTGTTTCCAAAGGAGAAAAAGACTATTGAAATTTTAAGTATGTTGAAAAAGGAAAGTCTTTTGTGCACAGGATTGGGAGGATCACCCTCACAATGGGAGGAGCCCGATTTCTCCAGACCTCTGGCTCTCAGGATCAACTAACTGCTCTCACACACATTTTGGAATGATAGACACAGCACATTCCTCCTGACATCAACACTGCTGCACTAATGCTCAGAAGACCCACACTGACTTCTACAGCAATAGATTTCCAGGAATGCAGTTAAGGTTCACTCTACCTATAAAGGGGACCAGTTCACAGACCACCACTTTTTTTCTTATGCTGTCCACAACCAATAAAATCCCCATGCCCAGTGCTCTGATATACCATAATATATATCATATATTAATAGGTTAGGCTATGGCATCAAAAGGACCCCAAATGTTATTCCATTAATTAAAAGCCTTGAGACTAGACATCTGAGCTGTTTCCTCATCTGCAAAACAGGAGGGAAATCTAACAGGAATGACTTAAAAACAGATCCCAAACTAGCTCTCAGGTTAAATACAACACAAAAGACATGTTTCAGCTGGTCCACATAGTTTATAATTTTTTAATTACTACATTTAAGTCAGGGAATTCATCAAAATAGAAATGGCCAGCTTGACTAGGAAAAAAAAAATCAAAGATCCATCAACTCTGTACCAACATATTTGCTTGGAACCGGTCAGCTAGCGGCTGCTCCCTAACTCCCTTTAGAGAGCAGCAATAGGTATTACTCTTGCTTCCTTCCTCTTCCCTTCAGGCTCCTGTAGAATTTGGTTTGCAACCCATTTTAATGATAAGAAACAAAATTAAGCCAGGCAAGGTGGTGCACACCTATAATCCCAGCGGCTTGGGAGGCTGAGGGAGGATCTGGAGTTCAAAGCCAGCCTCAGCAATGGCAAGGTGCTAAGCAATTCAGTGAGACTCTCTCTCTAAATAAAATACAAAATAGGGCAGGGGATGAGACTTAGTGGTTGAGTGCCACCGAGTTCAATCCTGGGTATCCCCTCCCAGAAAAATTAATAGATTGGGGCAACCACTATCATTATGACAACTTTGGTTTGAGCCTGGAGTCCTACAACTTGATCATCATCCTCCATTTTCTGCCTCATGGACATTGTTATGAGTGCCTGGGAAAGACCCCAGAATCATTCCAAACCAAATTCCCATGATAATTCACCATATGCACTAGTTTTTTGTTTGGGGTTGTGTGTTGGTGGTGGGGAATACTTAGGGGACTGAACCCAGGGGTGTTTTATCACTGAGCTACATCACAAGCCACATTTTTTACTTGGAGACAATCTCACTAACTTGCCAGGTTGGCCTCCAATATACAAGCCTTCAGCATCAACCTCCCCAGTTCTGTGGATTAAAGGAAGGCACCACTATGCCATGCATTGCTGTACAGGTTGGCAAAATCGCTCTTCCACACAAGAAAGCCTAATTATAGTGAGCTGTATATACGACAACCACTGGGACGGGAATGGTAAGTATTTTTATAATGGAATACTTACATATAGGGTACTCAACTTCCAAATACTATTTCTATAAATGGAGCATGCATTGCCCAGCCACCCAAATTTAATTTAAGTCACCATGACAAAAACAAAAACACCAAGCCCCAGCCCACCCCAGCCCATAACCGCCCCCCCCCCAAAAAAAACCAACTCCGCAGATGCAATGCTCTGGGAGTAGAGTTTATAGCTCCAGGCAAGTTGGAAGAGTAAAGATAAATACCAGTAGTGAGCCCTGAACACTACTGTTCTTAGGGGCTCCCAAAATCACAGAGCACCACTGGGCTCCAGAAACAGAATATCCACCCCCTTTCTACTTACCACACAAACAAACCCCAAAACCAATCGCCAGCTTGTATTTCCAAGATTCTGTTGTTTCGATTGGTTCCCATTTTTTAACCCAGAATGAATCCCTAGACTCAAAGAGAACCTGAATTTAAGGGTGAAAAACTATCCTCAGTAGACACTCTGCCAGCTGGCACAGGTCACCCCTATCACTTGAGGAGCACCAACCAGAGCTCCCAGTCCAACCCACTTGCCCAGACTCCAACAAATGACCAAGACCAACAGTTTCCTTAGGTGCCAGAAGAATGTGGGGAAGCAGTGTGGTAGCCAGGGAGACGAAGGAAGCAGTCGCCAAAAAAATGCCAGTTCATCAGAGCTAGCCAAGGCCGCGGCGGGGAGGGCACAGCCATCCTTGAGGCCTGACACAGGCAGTAGGCTGCTCTGGGGAACTCGGGGTTTCCTGCACGTCTTCTACAGGCAGAACCCTGCTTGAGCGCCCCGTGAACAGGGGTACAGCCTGCAAGGAGCAAAATGCCATCGCGAAAACACCACGCACACGAGGCTGCACATCCCCAAGCCAGGTTGCCCGCGAGCTCTTAGCATTCTTTGGCAGTTCTGGCCACTTCCGGGGACTGTGGTCTCGAAGGGTCCTTTAGACAAGAAGCACAAAGTCATGATCAACTTGATCGAGAAGAAAAAACCTAGACTAGGACAACTAATGAGACACCAACGGCAAAGACCTCTTCCTGGTCTGCACCCCCTAACCCCATGTCCCCCAGGCCGGCGCAGCCCTTCCATCTTGCATCTCCGTTAGCTGAAGCAACCAGTCAGACCCACCCTCAGCGCCCACCACTGCTTCCCAAGCCTGCAGCCAGGGCTGGAGGCAGCATCAGTCTCCCCTACCTCGGGGCTCAGGCACCTGGCCTTGTCCAGGCTGAGGAAAACCTCGTTGCCAGCCAAACCATATGCACACATCTCCCCAGGACACGGGCGGGGTAGGGTGGGGAACCTGCGTCTCTGGGCCGCAGAGGTCCCTACCCGTACACGCCCCCAAGACCCACCTCGAGTTGGCCAGACTTGCAGGCCTCCCGGCTCAAAGTTGAGTCGCACGTGCGGGACCCTACCCGCGCGCTCTCCAAGACTCCTCTGGGAGCCTATCGAACGTGTGAAGCCACGTGACCCCCGGGCCAGGAAAGCGCGCGCCTGGCACGAGGGCCTGATCCCTCCGCCTTAAAGGGGCCGCGCCCGCGCCGTCGCGGCGTTCTCTACGTCAGACTCTTCACCCCCGCAAACCCGCCCTCCCGGGGTCCCCGCACCCTAGACTGAGCACAGGAGGCTCACGGCAGAGGAGAGAGGTCGTGGGCTGCCAGCGCTGGCTGGCTCAGGCCTCACGTGCGACGGCTGCGAAAGAAGCAAGTATTCTGGGCGCCGGGGCTTCCTTCCGTCAGTCTGCTCTGGTCAGGACCTATGCTCGCTCGAAGCCACCAGCAGCGTAGCTCACAAGCCCAGACGACAGCCCCCAAGAGTCGCTGCGCCTTTAAGCCCGAAGGCCCTGAGTCACGGGAGGATCCCTGCCCCCTCGCTGCACGCCCCTCCACGCGGCCCCACGCCCGCCGCATGTGACTCGCGCCAGCCCGGGACGCGGAGCGGGGGAGGGGCGCCGGGGCTGGCGATGCTGCGCGCGGACCGTTAGCTGCTGCGCTGGACCGGGCCCCGCCCTGGCTTGGCAGCGGCTCTTACCAGAGGGAACGCCATGGGGCCGGCGCGGCCCTGCGGGACTGGCGGACGGGCCGGCCGGCTGGCGGGCGGGCGAGGGACGCGCACACACGTGGGCACTATTTTTGCAGCGAGCCGCGCGCAGCTCCGCACCCGGTGGCTTATAAAGCTCTACGGAGCCGCCCCCCGGCCGGATGCGGAGCACCTGTGTCGGCCCCGCCCGGGCCCCAGCCCCGGCCCCCGCCCTGCCCTGCGGCTCCCTCTAGCAGGAGAGACCCGGCTCCGCCGCCCACCCGAGCCGGCGCGGAGACGGAGGCGGGCTATAGAGCCGCATTCACTGCTGGCCGCAGCACCTCTGGAAAGCCAAAGGTTCACGCCTGAGCACGCCACTCACCTAGTGACCCTGGCCAAGTCACCATCTCCTCTGGGCCTCAGTTTGTAAATCGTGAAATAGGGCGCGATCTACAAACCCTGGCGACTCAGCGGTGATGTGCTTTGTCAGGACAGTGTCCACGCCCCTCCTCTTCCAGTGACTGCTCCAGGGCGAGAGCCAGCCTTGCAGAGAGCCGCCACCGCTGACAGAACCTTAGCCCCCGAGCTCCAGGAGGCGCGCTCACTTAAGCCCGGTCGCTCCGTGCTCTGGGTAGAGGAGCGCTGGGCGTCTGGGGATTCCGGAAAGTTCCAAAGACACCAGTGGTCCTCTTTGGACTATAGTTTTCTAAGGAAATCGCTTCCAACGCTCCCACAAGGCTGAGATAGGAAGCTTTACAGAGAAGGGACAGGGTGGAAGCCAAGGAGTGAAGGGAACTGCTGTGGGACTCGCTGTTGGTGAGGACAAGCAGCGGGGGCAGGAGCGGACCGGAAGCCCGAGTCAAGCGCCAAGGCGGAGGTGGCATTCCAGGCGGAGAGATCGAGAGAAGGCGGAGAGCGGGGACTGAACTGAGCTACTCTAACAAACCAGGGATCACGCGTGCTTGGAGCGCAGGAGGGAAGCCTGGTTTCAGTTTGTGAAGGATCTTTATTCTGCGGATAGCTGGAAGTTAGTAAAGAGTTGTAAACGGGTTGAGAGTTGTCAGTTGTCTTTTAAGGCCTGACTGGCTGGAGATTTTAGAAGTTGGACGGGAAAAGGAAAGAAACAAAGGAGTGCGGGGGTGGGGGTAAGGGACAAGAATTTATTGAGCATTACTGTTTTACATGCTCTCTCATCATATTATTTTTTAAGCATTTACAACATTCAAGGCTTCTCCTGGCACTTGAGCAAGATGGGGCTGCCATCTTGTTAAGAGGTTTGTGACTCTGGCCTGGTTCTAATGGCCAACGGGAGGGAAACAGGTAATTGTAGTTTTCTGTCCAGGGTGATGGAAGGAAAGGAAGTCTATGGCCTTAGTCAACCGGAGAGAAGATGAGGAGGATGACACGAGGAGTAGGAGTCAGTCTCCATCCCCCTACAAGTCCTCATACAGGAGTTTCCTTGTTTTGTTGAGGTTTTGAATAGAAAGGATGATGACTAGCAGGGACAAAGCAGGAGCAGCTTCACTGGGATGCCCTTCCTGGGGCCTTTTTCTCAGGGAGCAGCCCACCCCTAGGTCTCATCTTGGTGAGCCAGCAGCATAGGACAGCTGTTTAAAATACCTTCTATTTTACTTGTCTTCTCAGGGAGATGCCACTAGAGCACAGCAGCCCAAAGAGGGTGGTGAGAGCGCTGAAGGTCCAAGGCATATCTAAAAGGGCTGTTGGCTGCTAGGCAACATAAAGGAATGAGGTCCCACCTCAGCTCATCTTTCAAAAAAATGAAAATATGTATTCTTTTATCTTAATGCAAACTTTAAATCGAGGGGTCCGGTGCACTTTACTGGCTTTCAATTTGTAATCCCTTACATCCTCCTACGTGACTTCAAAGTTGAGTTAGATAAGAATGTGAAACCCGGAAGAGGGCCCAAAGGAATGGGTGTTTGAGAGCTCTTTCACATTTCAGAGCTCTCATTAAAAAGTAAAGGCATTTTTCAGGTGACTTGGAACAAGAATTTCTGCTGCTTAAAATTCCTCTTCCTAAACTTTCTGTTGCAAGTAACAATAGATCACCTTCCCTAAGCACTCATTATTGCTAAACACAGCTCAAAGTGCTTTACCTATGTTAACTCATTTTGCAAACGAGGAAACTGAAGCTCAAAGAAATTAAAAGTATCTTGTCCAAGGACCGCCCCACCCCTCCAGCCAACTGTGGCACAGCACCCATCCAAACCCAGGCAGTGTCCTGGTTCCATAGGCTGATGAGAACAAAACTTCCAGCACTTTTATGTTTGCACTCCCTGTGAATGACCTCAGAGCTCACTGCAGATAGTGAGGGAAGAGGTGACCAAGTTCAAATATAGTCATAGCCTCAGGTTTGAATGAATCCTTACTTCCTGCACTCACCTAGTTAGGCTTGTAGGTCATACAGGAAAGATTATCCCTCTGACTAGGTGTCCACTATCCACAGGGCTGAATGGGGAAAGCAGCAAGGGTAGAGCTATTAAATGACTTGGTCAAATCCGCACAGCTGATCACTGGCAGGAATAGTCAGCATTATCCATTCTCCCAGTCAACAAACATCCTTTGAGCCCAGTTATACCTAGCAACATCTTTGCAGTCAAGCCCCAGATTTATAATACAGGTTTCAAATATAACTGTTAATTTGGCCAGATTACATTTTAAATACATGTTGTAGGCGGACAGTAGTTTCTCTCTCTCTCTCTCTCTCTCTCTCTCTCTCTCTGTGTGTGTGTGTGTGTGTGTGTGTGTATGTGTATTTGTGTTTTTGTTTGAATAGAACCCAGGACCTCACAAATGCTAGACAAGCACTTTGCCACTTAGCTTTATCCCCAGGCCCTGACCTTTAGTCTTATATGCTCAGGTGTTCATTTCTTCCACAGCAGAGAGCTGGAAGAAGAATGGAGACTGCTGGGAGAAAGTGATTTCTGGTTGCAAAAGATAAGAAGGGGGATTCGCTTAGGAACTCAAGACCACAAGGGAAAGTAGACACATGATCTCTGCTCAGGTTTTGCCAAAAGAAACTATGCTCTTTTTATTCTCCTATGTCCTTTTAAGTGAAATAAAAGACAGTGGGTCAACCCCACTTTTCATCATACACAAATGTAAATTTAAAGGGTGTTAAAGATATAACTGTGAAAAGTTTGCTTGGATTTTTTTTTCAAAGAATAAAAGAACATTTTTATTACTTTAGCCTATGAATAAATATTGTAAATTAGAAAATACAAGAAGAAGATGTAAAGGAACATGATAAATTTGACCACAATGGAATGTAAATGTTTAGTTTATTGAGAGATAATATTTAAAACTTGAAAAGGCAAGTCATAGACTAGAAGATATTTGCAAATGTCTAGTTTTTCAGCTACCTAAGAACTTTTATGATAAATGCAGAAAAAATTACAATTCTATAGAAAGATGGATAAAAGAGAGAACAGGCAATTGATAGTGAAAATAACCTGTCAACAGATGCCCAACCTCACCAATAACCAGGGATATTCAAATGAAACCATAATTGGATGTGATTTCATGTAGCTCAAGTGGGTGAAATGAAAAGGTCTCACTATCCTAAATAGCAGGATCACTGTTAGTGAGGGTGGAAACTGGTTCAGCCATATTCATTGGTGTTTTATTTTTCACACTTTTTATACCATACTCATAGAGTGTCTTAAATGTAAATTTCAGTGACTTCTTATCTACATGTACACCCAGGTATCTAACATTCACATCAAGAACTAGACTTTTTCCACCTGGCCATCACCAACCCCCTGGGGCTTTATCATGCCCCTCCTCATTACTTGAGGTAACTGAGCACAGGAGGCTCACGGCAGGGGAGCCTCATCACAGACTTGTTTGCCTATTATGAACTTCTTTCAATATATCTGTGGGATCCATCCATGTTGCTAAGTGGTATTCTGTTGTATGGAAATTATTTATTTCTCCATTCTCCTTGGAATTTGAATTATTTTCAGTTTGGAGACTATTATGATTAAAACTTCAATAAACATTCTTGAAACAGCAGTCTGGTGAACAATTTGACATTATCTAGTTAAGTTAAAAAAGTGTATTACTCTGTGACCCACCAATTCTACTTCTAGGAAAACACATGAAAGAAGCTTTCATACATGTTTAAAGAGGCATGAGTAAAAATGCTCATAGCTATTTTGTTATAGTTGCAAAAACAAAACAAATTAACAGACTTAAATATCCACCAACAGGAGAGTAGATCAATAAATGGTGGTATAATCATACAATGAAATTATACACACACACATATATATATATAAAAGAAATAAAGCTAATCACATCAGCATGTCTTGATATTGGGTGAAAAAAGCAAAGATTCAGGAAATACATATTTTAAGATGCTATTTATATAAAAATTTAAAACATGCAATACACTACTATCACAAAGTATGTATGTATGTGTATATATATGTGAGTATATATATATACATGAACACATTCATATATGTGTATATATATATATATGAACACATTCATAAATTCATGGCATTGATAACAGAAAATGCAGAATGATAATTTAGTTCAGGTGGGAAAGGAAGAGCTTATGAAATGGTGGGGGGTGGGGTGGAGAGATGCGGGGTATTGACTGGATTGATAAGTGCTTCAGTCTTAAATTGGGTGATCAGTACAAAGGTGGTTATTTTATTCTTTAAACTTAAAATATAACTTTTCAAAGCTACAAGGAGTAGGAGTCATCCAGGGCAATAAAATGCTGGTAAATGATAATTGGCTGGGGGAAGGAGGACTGGTTTGTAATATTTGACTCTTTCCCTGATGTAAACACTCTCACCATGGCTGATTTCAAATTGCCAGTGTGACGTCATCCGGCTCACAAATTCTTGAAAACTGTAATAACTGTTGGCCTCATGAGCCGAGATGAACCAGCTCCAGCACACCACTCAGACACTGACAGTGGAAGCACTTGCTCTGCAGACTGCAGTCTCAAGCTCCTTCTGAGAACTTTTCCAACATCCTTGGAGGTGGGTTGAAGGCTGGATTATATTAGTTATTTATTGCTGCTTCATTACACATTATACCCAGTCTGGAGACTAAGCAGCTTAAAACAATAAAAATTTATTATTTCACCATTTCTGAGAGTCAAGAATCTAACAATGGCTAAGCTAGGTGGTTCTGGCTCAGGATCTCTCATGTTAGCCAGAACTACAGGCATTTTCAGCTTTACCTAGGATTGGAAGATCTGCTTCCAAGTTCATTCAAGTGGGTGCTGGCAAAGGCCTCAGTTCCTTGTCTTGGACTTCTCTGTTGGGCTGCCTACGACATGGCAGTTGACTTTCTCCAGAGCAAATGATCACAGAGAGAAGAGGGTGTGAGACTGAGATGAAGGCACAATGCCTTTTATAAACTAATCTTAGAAATGATATACCATTACTTGTATTCTGTTGTGTGCACACACCAACTCTGATAACAATGTGGGGGGGAATGACATAAAAGTGCAATACCAGGAAGCAAGAATCACTGGGGCCATCTTGGAGACTGGCTACCACAGATCACAATTGAAGGTGAGTGTACAATAAAGGCCTATAAGGAATTCTCTAATGGTCCTTGTTCACATTTCTTTAAAAAAATCTCCTCTACCATCTTAGTGCCAATTCAGAGGCAAAAGTGAAAAAGTGTCCGCCATTCAAATCCCATCTCAGAACCTTCAGTTACAAAAATAGTGATCCTTGGGAGACTGTGGGGCCCCAAAGCTCTCAGGAAAGCAGTAGCTCCAGCTGCGCTCTGGTGCCACTATGCCCATCAATTCCCCAGAGTCAGAGGCATGGCTATTCCCTGACACTGCTTTTTTTCTCTCTTCTTAAGAGGAGGCTCACATCTGTTTCACCATGGCTTATCCCTGAACAGACAGACTCAGGGATGCTTACATGACAGGGATGTGGGAAGGCATGGCCAAAGACCTAGAGCCTTGGTCCTGGAGGATTAGAAGCTGAGGCACCACATCTCAAGCTGTTACTGGAATGTGTTCCTTATAACTCAGTCAACCAAAATGTTCTATTGAAAAAATATTCCAAAATCAAAGCCAGGCTTAGGTGCACTGCAAACTGTAGCCCCACTTTGGGGAGAGGGGTAGTCATATGCACATTAGCGTAGTAAAGGCTCAGAGAAGGTGCATGGAAATATTCACTTAAATTCATTTTATTTAAATTAATGTTTCATTCTAAACTTATTTGATCATAGACCTTTTTTCTTCTTTTTTTTCTTGTTTGTTTTCTTTTGGTGGGGCAGAACATATGGTAATGGAATGCCTCTTACATTGTTTACTCAACCTCTTCTCAACAGGAAAGGTGTCAGGGAGGGCCACCAGGTTTGTCATGGGTGTGGAGGCTCTAATTATTACTACTCAAGTGTGACCATGGAACAGCAGCATTGGCAGCTGGTACTTTGTTAGAAATGCAGAATCTTAGGCCCCACCCATGAACTACTGATCAGAATCTGCTTGTTAATAGGACCCCCAAGTGATAAAAGCAAGGCAGTTTGAGAAGCATGGTTCTATATCTTCTTTTCTTTCCCTTCTAAGATGGCCAGTTCAGTCATCTCTCTAGTCAGGTGGGGCTTCCAGGTTCTGTATCCAGATGCAATTTGACATATTTTGAGCTGCACACTTTTGTTTAGGGAATTTCCCATATTATGAGTCCTTTCTACCCAAGGGTCCAAGAAGGAAACCAAGGGACATGACAAACACTGAAGAGGACTTGCTTCCGCACTGAAGGACCAAAGAGTAATTCTGGTTTGGCTTCCTCATCTCTACCCAGATGTCCTTCCACAAAGATGCCTATACCGTCCTAACCTAGAGAAGGTCACCTTGAGGATCCAACCATAGCCTCCCTTACAAGGTCACAAGGGCCAGCCACTCTTAGAAGGAAAGGTAAATCAACATCTAGGGAGAAGACATTTTATTGAGATTTTACTACACAAATAGCTACAGAAAGCTGGAAGGGCTGAAGACAGCAGATACTGTCTCCCTCTACACAGGTCACTGAGGAACCCATGAGGAAGGGTTTTGGGGAAGGCATAGTAAAGACTACTGAGGGAGAGAAGACCCCATTCCAGATGCTATCTGGCATGAGGAAGATGATAGGACACAAAGAAAGAGAAAGAAAGGGACTAATATCTTAGATGTCATGGAGGAAGGGTATGTGAGGACCAAAGAGGTCTCAGCATCACAGCATTTGGGAGTCACTGGGTGAGAGCTTGAATAACATCCTTCACCAGCATGGTACCAATCACCATCTTCTCACTGTTGACAATCAGCTGGGCAGTTCTGGTTGGCCGGGCATCCAGAGTCAGCAGAACCAGGCTCCCACTGGTCAGTGTCCTCCCTGCAAACCTGAGATAGGAGTAGAGAAAGGGGTTGGGGAAGAGCTGCTAATTGTGACTGTATTTGGAAAGGTCTTATCTCTAGGGCTTGGGACCCCTCCTTTAAGTCATACCCCACAAGAACCCTTTACTTCCCCTCTACCGGTACCTATACTCATCAGATGTCCCGCAAGGAACACGACCCAGGTTGGCAGTGGCAGTCACTTTCTGTACCACTATGTGGTCACTTCGACAGGCATCTGGCAGCGTGAGTTTCTCTGTGATCTCATTCATGCCAGTCAGCTTTCCTAGGGGTAGAGGTCATGATGATGACAGAGTTGTAGTGGGCACTGATGTTGGCACCTGCATCTGCTTGCTGATTATTCTTATTCAGTTCTTCTAGGCTGGGCGGGGCTCATGCTAAAGGAAGTTCAGCATCTCCCTCTTTGACTTTGGGCCCTTGGTGTCTGGCCTAGCCTTCCTGCCTCCACTCAGGGCTTTATCTATGGTGCTGACTAAAGACTGTTGGTGCCTCCTGCTGTCAGACATCTGGGCTTCAAGTCCCTTTGGAGTGGCCACTAAACCTGAGGGCTAGACAGTTCTAGAAGTTTCTTCCACCATGGATCCCACGCTTTTTGGTCTTTCCGATGTGACTCTCTAATCCAGTCAACTTCTTCCAGCTCCTGGAAGTTAAGCCCTCACAAAGAGATGACAGTGGTTGCTAGGCTCCTGACCAGAGTCCAGGAGTCATATGTAAGCCTCATAGATTGTGCCTTAATTGAACCTCCACCAAAGCAGTTCCTGAAACCCCCAGACCCTTACAGCATCCCCAGAACCTCTTACTCTACAGGGTGACCTCTCTCTTCACTCACAAGCTCCTGGTCAACCATGAACACCTTTCTCTGCCTTCCTGCACACCACAGGCCTGCTCTTCAGTTTCTCCCCTATCCCATTATCCTTCTCCTTCAACAACTGACATGCCCCTCCTGTTTCTTCCACCCCTTCCATTCTTAGCTACTAATATCTTGCCATGGTACCTCAGTCTGTCCATGTTCAAATCTCTCCATTTCTAAAAAACTATTCTGGAAGAGAATACCTTCATCATGCCAATTCCTTGTCTTATTCATGACCAAACTCTTCCAAAAAGGACTTCATTACCTCAAGGCCTTGGTCTCCCTCCTACTCACTACAACTAGTTTCTGGATTCCTTTAGTAGTGACTTGCTCTCTGTGAGGATGACAGTGGTCTTCTAGATGCTGGATCTGCAGGTTTTTGGTCATCATGGCCTGTAGACCAGCCCAAAGCACACTGCTGTCCTATCATGTCTCCTAATTCTCCCCCTTACCTCCCTCTGCTCTTCTTCCTATTTACCTCCTTTTTTAAAAAAAGTTCTGAGTACACACTGTCATTTTTTAAAAATATTTATTTTTTTTAGGTTTAAGTGGACACAATATCTTCACCTTACATTTATGTGGTGCTGAGGATCAAACCCAGTGCCTCATTCATGCTAGGCGAATGCTCCACCACTGAGCCACAATCCCAGCCCCCATATTCACCTCCCTTTTATCTGTAGAATAAAGATTTTCCTCAAGGTTCTATCCTTGGCTTCTTATCACCCCTCCCCAACGCTCTCTGCCAGGGTGATCTCATCCATACTCACAGCTTCCATTGTGGCCTCTATGCTCATGACTCCAGGATTTAAGTGTTTCCTGGATACAGACCCCAATGTTCAGTGGCATACTGACTCCTCTTGAACTTCCCATATGCACTTCAAAATTAGCTTTCACAAAACTAACCATGATCTTTCCTCCTGCCTTACTCAATCTGTTCTTTCTTCTAGATCAGACGTTGGTCAAACTATAGCCTATAGGCCAAATCAGCCACCACCTATAAGGCCCACAATGGTGTCTATGTTTTTGAAATATTGGGAGAAAAAGTCAAAAGAATAATAGTATTTTGTGACATATGAAAATTAAATAAACTTGAAATTTCAGTATCTGTAAGTGAGATGTTATTGGAATACTGCCACAACAGCAAAGCTGAATAACTGAAACAGAGACCACATAACCCTGAAAGCCTGAAACAGTTACTTTATGATCCATTACAGAAAAAAATCACCAAACCCTGTTCTAGATGAGGGGCAATACTTATCTTCCTACTATCCAAGCCAGAAATTCTAGAATATGCTAATATATCACCTCTCCTCCCTCTCATGGCAGCTACCCATGGCTTCTCTCTTCCCAATCTCAACATTCACCCCCAGGCCTTCTTTCTCTTTGCCATAGCTCTGACCCTTGCCTCACCATCTCTCATCTGATCTACTGCAATAACTGTATAGGTACAGAATTTAGCCCAAGATTGTACACCAAGAGAACAGAAGTTCAGAAATAATAGCTAGGGCTCATGAGGCCCCTTATTTCCCTCATTTGTGCTAGGCTGCCTCTTTTTTTTTTTTTTTTTTTTCTTCTCTACAGGCTCTTCCAATCCTAGCTGCTAGTACTGTCAGATTTCTCTTTTAAAGCCAAGGATTGAACCTGCACCTTCCTTCAGTGACTTCTCTACTACTAGGAAAATAAAGTCTGCAGTCATCTCTCTCTAGGACTGCTTTCAACTCCAAAATTCTAGAACTGCAATCCTTTAGCATGACATTCGAAATTCCTAAAAATTAGAAACCAAACACATATTGCTTTTTAGCTTTGTTTTTACTAATCCTCTATGCCAGGGACTCCTATGCCCCAAACCAATCTGCCCCCAACACTCAACACCATAGTTCTGCATGTGCTATTTCCCCACCTGGGATGAGGTCCTAATGTTTATGCCTGACTGAGTCTTTCCAAAGCCTCACCAGAATGCCTCAGTATCTGTAAAGGCTTTTCTAGAGGCACAAATTATAGGGTCTCTGTTTGAGGGAGCTGAGATTTTCCCCACACGTCTGAACTGTGGAACTTAACAGTAGTGGGTGGTGCTGAGCTCCTCTTTACCCACTCCCAGGGAGTGCTTGCTTACCCTGCTCCTTCTTGAATTCATTCTCACTCATGAATACAGGGGCCATCAGCTCCCCAACAGGTGGCTGAATGGAGACGTAGAACTGTCGGGTTTGGGTGCTGGGAAGAGTGGAAAGAGAGAAGAAGTGAGGTTAGCATCTCTCCCCCTCACCCATCCACCCCCACTCCCTCAGAGGCAGGATGTGAAGGCAACAGAAGAGAGAGGTCAGACCTCACTGAGGGCTTCAGATGGCTGCCAGACCCACCCAATCCTGATGTAGCCCCACCTATCCTCACCTCCATCTCTGATTCACTTTGATGTTGCTTCTTTCCAGCCCACCCTTCCACCCCTATATGAGTTGGACACGTACCACAGCTGGAAGTTGGCTGCCTGGGTTGAATCACAGAAATTAATGCCCATTATAGCAGTGGCAGATTCTCCAGGTGCCAGCGACTCTGAGTGATGTGAGGAAGGGAAAGGGAGAGCGGAGACACCATCACCTGATAGGTTTGGAGCCCAGTCAAGCCTCATTCTCCCCTCCCAGTCAGAGCCGACCAGTTCTCTATGGAATCCTAGATTTCTGGGTCCCTGCAGATCATCTCTAGTTTCCTCCTTGTATCTAAATGTCTTCCCTCACCTAACTTCAGCCCATTTAATTCAGCTATAAAGCAACCAAGGCTTAAATCTTCTGCTGCAAGTACTTCCTGCCCTTATACAAACTTGCTTATTTCCTAATCTATCTCATCCACCACGTTATGATACAATCACTGTGTCCCCATAGCCAGGCCCCTTGCTTGTCCCCAAAATTATCAACCACAAAAAGATTGTCTCTGCCCAGAAGCCTCCTCCTCCTCCCTCTGCAAAGCCCTTCTGTACCAATTTCTGGAAATTCTTGGATGCTGATGCCAGCAGGCAGTTTGGGGGTGCCCACATGTAGGCCCTTGATGGGAGTCTCAGAGCTGTTGGAGAAGTAGATGTGCACAGACACCATGTGGGGATCCCCGGAGAAAGGTTGGCGGCTGAAGGCATAGTCCACAGCCAGCCCCTCGCCAGCTACTCTGTGCAGCAGCTCCTGTCTGCCAACACCCGGCACTGGACTCAGCAGCTAGAGTGGTGGAGGAGGAAGAAAAGAGTCTGTCCCAGCCTTGCCCCTACCAAGGGCCATCCTGCAACTGGGAGTCAAAGCTATCCCCTCTATCATATCTCCTCTCACATACAAATTCACACCACAGGATGCATCATGGAGATGGGTCCCTTCCCTCAGCTCAGTCCCTCTCCAGTCCTACTCACCGAAGGTACCAGAGAGGAGTCTGTGAGTGTCAGGCCCTCCAGGTCAGCAGCCAGACTAGTGGACACAACCGTGGGAGGAGACACAGGCTGGATGCTGGGAGGGGTGACTGTGGGAGGACATAAGATTATGATGAGGCAGAGGCAAAGCTGGCTTGGGTTGAATGGGGAGCCCAGAATGCAAGAAGCAACCATTTGGCACCATGAACAGTGATACACATGGCAGCCTGGAGGAAAATGCCCACCCTATACCCCAACCCCAGACCTTAGGAACCTGATTCAGAGCTTAAGTGGCTCTGAATCCCTTGACCTCCTCCCTGATGTGACTTCCAACACCCAAACTCACAGTCCTCTAGATCAAGCAAGGAGATCTCCTTGGCTGCTGGGGCACTTTTGCTGCTGGGAGGCTAAAAGAGAAAAATAGATTGTGGGTGTGAGGAAGGGAAGCACCTGGTCTGTAATGGGTTGAGTGAAAGAGCATGGCCTGTTTCAGATAACAGGAGATGTTAGGGTCTGGTTCAGAGGGTAGGGAGAACATTGGTAAGGCCCTCACTGTTTTCCTCTTCCAGGAGGCAGGTTCATCTTGCTCCTCCTCAGACTCTGAAGTCACCTCGGACTCTGAGGAGCTACTGCTGGAATCACTGCCCTCATCTGAGGAGGAGTCTTCTCCATGTCCCTCTGGCAACTTCTTCCTCTTCTTTCTCTTCTTCTTCTCACCTTCCTCCTCACTCTGTTCACTGGAGGAGAGAGGGGGAAAACAGGGCTCAGGTCCAGCCTGGATACCCCCTTCTTGCCTCATAGAAGACCAGAAGAAGTCTGAAAAATGGCAGGGAGCTGGGGAATCTGGGCCAGTAGAACCCATACTTGGGCTCCTATGTCTGGCCCCCATAAGAGTTTTAAACCACCCTTACCAGTTAAGGCTCTGATTGCTTCTTACCATTCCCATGAGGTCTCAGAGGCTTTCTGCAGCTGACCAAAGCAACCAGCATGTGAGCTGACCCATGGGTGGTCTGCTGGCCCCCAGCACTCATGAGGAGCTCAGGACCTCATAGGAGGCTGACTAAAGCTAAGCATAAGCTTTTTATATCCAGGGGAAACCTGTGAACCTCACTAGCCATCTGACTCGTTCTCCTCTTACCTCTCACTGCCTCTCCCTTTGTCCTCATCCTCATCCTGGTCTTCATTGTCAGACTCACTGCTAGACTCCCCAGAGCCACTCTCACTGCTGCTCTTACTGTCCGATTCACTCTCAGATTCAGGCTCTGTGGAGAAATGGTATTAGGTCTCTCTCCTTCATATGCAGGCCTCCCTAGGTCCAAAGCAGGTGCCCACGTTCCCAGCTTTAGACTCAGCTCTGAAGCCTTAAAACCCTCTGACCTGCTCCCAGCCCCAGATGCCAATTGGAATTGACAAGGGCACAGGTAGACACATATGAATAGATGCTGCTATTCATAAGCACATACATATATGAAAATGAATCCCTTAGGTACACAAGTAGGTACACACCCCTAGGTCACTGACCATACAAATACACACACAGAGTTCCCTCGGACACACAGGCATGCATGTGGGCAGAAGCACAGAGGACTCCAGCTCTGCCTGTCTCCTCACCACTGTCTGCAGACTCTGTGGGGCCAGATTCCCCCTCAGAGTCTGAGTAGAAGGGCTTTTCCTTCTCCTTCCTTTTCTCCCGGTTTGAGCACTTGGTCCATTCAGGTACCTGGAGATGGGGGGGTGGGATGGAGGGTCATTTCCTCATTGTCAGAGAGGGGAAAGGAAAGTACAGGTTCTTTTGACCCTTCACCATACCTCTTTTGGGGGCCCTGGCTGATCCTGTCCCCAAAAGGGAGTAATGGGGAAGAGGGACACAAACCACAGAGGGATACTGCTCAACCAAGGAAGAAACAGTGTAGAGAAGGCTGGAGGTATAGCACATAAGGATAGGGAGTACAGTACGGGGCAGAGAGGAGAGTACACAGCACACAGAGGGGACCTCGGTGTATTCGCCCAACAGGCCCACGTGGGTCTCAATAAGGAAGAGGTCTTCTTCCTGTGTATAGGGATGGTATCAGGAGGACTGGGCCAACACTGTCAGTACTCCCTGCTGCCTGCCTCCCCCACATCCATCTCTTTCTCTCTTTTTCTCCCTCACACATACACACATATACAATTCCACCTTCGACCTCGCTGACCTCCACATTGCGCACAGACGGGTCAGGGGCTTCCTCTGGCCAGTCTGGAAGCTCTTGGTATCCTGTGGCCTTGGCATTGAGCAGGTGGGATAGTGAGCCCAGTTGGAAATGGTCCCGGTCTGGAGACAAGTTTAGAAATCAGAAGTGGCAACTAGGAATGACTTAGGATTGTCTTCTACTGGGGCTGCGTGGTGATTCTAGTCAGGGCTCCCTAGCTCTGTAGGAGAAGGACATGGATGTGTCCTCTAATGGCTTCAGCACTCTAATTGCACCTTCAGGCCCACATGCTGGAAGAAAAAGCTGCCAGCCAGGCCAGTCCAGGGATGAGGATTGCTACAGGTGGACCTGCAGAAGCAGGCAGAAGGAAACTCTGGGCCCAGAGATGTTGCTGGCCTGTTTGGATCTTCTCTGTGGGGAAGCAGAAGGGAGAGTATGGCTTCACTTTCAGGGCAAAGCCAGGCTTTGGAGGGAGGCCAAAGTGGGATAAACTGTCTGACAGCTGTGAATAAGAGGCTGGTCAGGCTGGGCAAGGGGGAGGAGGCATGTCTGGTTTAGCTCTGGACACAGTGGGGAGAGCTGAGCAGCCAGAATGGGAGTGGAAAGGAGTTTGAGTCAGAGGTAGGGCAGCTGGTGTAGGAAGGCAACCCAGAGACCTATGTATGAGCCAAGTGTTGGGGCAGAAAGGGACTACTGCCCTCTTGAATTCAGTCCCTGAGAGGCAGCTGGAGGACCCTTCCCAGACCAAACCCATGAACAGAGGTCAAGCTGAAGGCCTGGGACCAGAGATCTGGGCTGATCTCGAATGATTATGTACAGTTCTGGCAACTACATCTCAGAACCCCTTATAAATATACACCTCTCTCTTGTATGGTGTTTTTCTTCCTGCCTTCCTGTGTCTTTGGTATTTAGCTTCTGTATAAAGATTCTCAAGCCTTCAGCATACTCAAGAAAGGCAGAAAGGGAGCCTGAGAGTAAGAGAGGATTCAGAACCCCATCCTGAGGGCATACACTCAGGTGAGATGATATATCTGGTGGTTGTGAGTGGGTAAAAGAGGTAATCCAGGGCCAGGACTGGCATTTCCCTGAAATTCTGCCCACAGAATCCTAAGGCTGGGACCTCAGGGAAGGGTTGGGGCTGGGGACCTGGCCAATTCCAGCTTTCCCCTGGGGAAGTTTCTCTTGATTTCTGCTTTTACCTTTGAAGGATGACTCCAAGACTGGGGCTGGCTTGGGTGCCAGGAAGAGCTTCTTGGCATGGCGGCTGAGGGCCCCACCCTGCTCTGAAGGGACAATGAGCTGCCGGGTGAAGCGTGCTCGGTCTCGGATGTCGTAGTTCTGGTCATATTTGGCCAGACTCAGCACATATTGGGTCAGCAGCTTGGTCTGGAGGAAGAAGATGAGGTGGCTCAGCAGCAAACAGAAAGGATGGGAGCACAGGAGGCTCTGATTCAGCTTCTTTCAGCTGACATCTCCAAGCAGAGTTTCTCTCCTCAATTACAACCGCCTGCCCACATCCAACTTTTCCTCCCCATCTGTCATGGCCGCAGGGTTCACATTTCAGTTTCATTTAATCTCTCTGGCTCTGACTCCTGCCCCCAACTATGACAACTACCTTGGAGAGGTTTCTCTTTTAGACTCTATTGTTTCTTGGCCCCAGACTCCATTCTTCCTCAGGTTTATGGTCCCCTCCACTTCAATCTCTACTCTGGAGAAGCAGGGTGAGTGGAAGCCTGGAACATTCTGCTAGACCTCATGGTTTCCAGGCTCCACCAGCCATGGAAAAAGTAAACAACACAAAGAGGGTGACATAAATGGAGATCACTTTGGCAGGAGCTGCCTACCTGCCCTGTCAACCCACATAAAAGTTTCAGTGTAGCCTAGGGGTCCTGGAGGCACCAATCTTTTCCTGGAAGGCTGTCATAAGATCAGAGCAAACAGCAATTGCTTATGAGTTTGCTGAGATCACATGGAATTCATAGTGTGCAGTCAAGGCAGCTATTATATCTAAGGACCTAAAGTCTCAATTTCCGCCCTGGTCTTGGCTTAATCTAACCTGCTTTACTTATCACAATGAGAGAGGTAGTGGTCATCATTTATGGAGTTCTTTCTGGTACTAGGCACTGTACTATGTGCTCCAACTATCTCATGTAGTCTCTACAGCCCTTCTGCCTTATTTTATAGAGAAGAAGTAAAATCATTAAGTGACCTCCCAGGTTGAGAAATCCATCAGCTCTGCATTCAAACCTGTCCCTCTGGAGCCCTACTTCCCCCTCTACTTATATGTTGACGTAAGGGGGCTTCCCTGACCTAGGTCTCCATATCTCCATCTCCTGTGACCAAGATCAAAAACACCAAGGAGTCAATAGCCAAAGTTCCTAGGGGCAGTGGGGACCAGCAGGATGATACCTGGAACTGACTCTGGTCTTCCTAAGATTTATGATGACATACTGTCACATCCATACTTGGATACAGCTGACCTAGCTAATCTAGCAGAGCTATCAGGCAGATGTCTGTGAGGGGCAGAGCCCCCTAGATGCTAACCCAGAATGAGAGCAGCTGATGTGGCAGAATTCCCCCCACATCACTTTAGGGAACCACTGTAACTCCACTCCAATCTACCTCAGAACCTACAGGGACTTTGATGGCCTGATGTTCAGCTCAGTCCCTTCCAGCATAAGAGTGCCTGCAATACAGTTCTAGTCACAAATAAATATCTCTAACCTCATTCTCTCCCCTAATGCAATAGATCTTAAAACATGAAAATAGGGCAATATCATAATGGATTTCATTATAGACTGCCCCTCCTTTTGCCAGACATTATCTGACCAACCAAGGATGGCAGATGTCCTTATCTGTGTAGTCCATTATCAAGATGCTGCCGATCCTATTTTTAGTTTAGGATGGTATCCTCTTTCACAGACTTTCCAGCTGACTTATCATAAATCCTCTTCATTCCTTGCCTCATTCTAGAAAGAATTGTTTTGGGATTTGGATTCATCTGTCCACAGCCTTAACTGCATGTCAACAACCCACATAAGAAGGGGCTGGTCCACCCTCTCACTGTAGGATCTGCTGATTACAATTCATTACCCTTCTGCACCCTAACAACCTATTCTCCAGGGATTATGGTATCTAGTCTGCACCATTAGGACACCCACCTCAGCTCACCAGGATGTATGGGAATTACAAGGCTGCTCAAGAGAGCCTAGGAGATATACTTTAAGAACAGAAAAGTCTTCCACTGACCAATGGACCCCAGTTGCCATGGAAGTGGGGAACACTGACTTCCTTTCAATAACCTATGTTAACATACACCTTGCAACTACTTATTATTCTGTGAAAATTGACCATATAAAAAATACTAAAATAGGGCTAGGCTTGTGTCTCAGTGGTAGAACACTTGCCTAGCAAGGCCCTGGGTTCAATCCTCAGCACCACATAAAAATAAATAAATAAAAGTATTGTCTACAGCTAAAAAAAATAAATGTTTTCTAAAAAATTACTAAAATAGCCAAGCATGATGGTGTATGCCTATAATCCCAGTGGTTCAGGTGACCAAGGCAGGAGGATCGCAAGTTCAAAATCAGCCTCAGCAACTTAACAAGGCCCTAAGCAACTTAGTGAGATCCTGTCTCAACATAAGAATTAAAAAATATAAACAGGGCTGGGTATTTGGCTCAGTGGTAAAGTGCCCTGGGTTCAATTCTCAGTATTAAAAATAAATAAATAAATAAATAAAGGCTCAGGCAAGAGGATCACAGGTTCAAGGCCAGCCTCGGCAACTCCTTGAGACCCTTAGCAACTTAGCAAGACCCTGTCTCAAAATGAAAAACAAAAATGTGTAGCTCACTCATAAAGTACCTTTGGGTTCAATCCCTAGTACCAAAAACAATTTAAAATTAAAATTAAAATAATTAAAACACATCCTCAATTCACAAACTACACAAAAATACATTCTATATGGGTATGGCGCACAGACTTTGTGGTCTTTCCTACCAGTCCCTGCTTACCAGTATTTGTACCTTTGTGTAATTACTTCACCTTAGTGTAGGCAAGACCTGGAACTTGCTTCTGATCAATAGAATGCAGCAAAGGTGACAGGGATAGAAGACTCTGTCTTGCTAGCAGCCAGGTTCTGGCTTTTAAGAAAAAAGTGTCACTCTGGGAGGCCCATGTGGAAGCAGTTGATAGCAGCCTCCAGAAGCTAAGGGTGTTCTCCAGCTAACTGCCAGCAAGAAGCCAGGGCCTCAGCCCTATAACCTTGAGGAACAAAACTGGCTACCATATGAGCTTAAAAGTGAACCCTTCCCTCCAGAACCTCTAAGTGAAAACACATTCTATATGGGTGTGGCTCTATGGTAGCCTTGCATAAGACCTAACAAAATCATTCATGGACCCTGATGTTTAGAAACTGAGAGAAAATAACTCTGTCTTGTCTGAAACAGTAGAAAACTGATATAATGGATTTAAAAATATGAAACCAGAAAAAGTTTGGAGGAAATTGTAAATGAAAAATATAACTGATATGTGAATATTAAAAACTTTCTAGGGCTGGGGTTGTGGCTCAGAGATAGAGCACTCCCCTAGCATGTATGAGGCACTGGGTTCGATCCTCAGCACCATATAAAAGTAAAATAAAGATATTGTGTCCACCCAAGACTAAAAAATAAATATTAATAAAACGTTCTAAACATGAAAGTACTGGAAGAAAACAGAAATGAAAAGATTAAAATATTAGACAATTTTTTAAATTATTAAAAAAATTTTTTTAGTTGTTGCTAAGACCTTTATTTTATTAATTTATTTATATGTGGTGCTGAGAATTGAACCTAGTGCCTTACACATATCAGGCAAGCGCTCTACTACTGAGCCACAATCCCAGTCCCAAAATATTGGACAATTTACAAATGAACAACTCACTTGACATAAAAGCACCCGCCAAAAGCATTCCAGGCAGTTATCCCACATGCTATAACCAGGTGGCTGAATAACCACTTTCTTTACCAGTCCATCAAACCCTCCGTCACTTTTATCTATTGAGCCTGTGTGTAACAGAACCTGATTATCTATAATGAATCATAGGACACAGTCACCATCTTGGTAATCCTCTTGGTCTCAGCCTGATCTGGACCTGGCATGCAGCAGAATCAGGAAGGAAGGAGGAATGACTCGGATTGCTCTGGCCTTGCAGCAGAGGCAGATTGTTATTTATGGTACCAGGATGAGGGAAGGATCATTGCTGTATTGCAAGGATGGCCATGTGTACATCCAAGCTACCTGCCTCCTAGTATGCAAAGATTCCCCGTTCTCCACCACTTCCAGAACAGGCTGGGAAGAAAGAAGGGAGAGGGACAGTTTGGGGTCAGAGTCATTTGCCTGAACAGCACATACTGGGTGTCCTGGTGGGGGATGGGATCCCTCATATCTTGCCTAGGAGAGGGGTTTAGCTGTATATATCCACAGCTCTCTGCATTAACCCTGACTGTAATTCTTACTACTTTGTATTTAAAATGTTTATTTTTATGCTGTTTCTCTTACTTAATTATGAGCATTTAGATGCTAGTAAACATGTCCTATACATTCTCAAATCCCCAGAACATGGCTAAGTGCTGGGTAAATAGCAGGCACTCAGGAAATGTGTGTTAAATTAACGAACAAACAAATGCACATGTAGTTGATAGTGACAACTTTTTAAGAGTCCCAGGACTTGGTGGTTCTTCCTACCTCAGCTTGAGGCTGGGGCTCATGCTAATCACCATGAATCAGAATAGTGACTGCAGAAATCAAGTGCCACCATCCAACATTGGGCAGGACCAGGCTTATGAAAACATGCCAACCTCTCCATAGATTAGTCCCTAGGTCTCAGGACTGTGGTTTAGTCCTAGGCATGTCAGACTCCCTCCACCCCTACTACCTGGGCAGCTCCCCACCCTTTCCACTTCATCTTTTGGAGGGTGTACCAGGGCCTTATGCATGTAAACATGTTCTATCACTGAGCTACACTCCACATCCCCAGCCCAGTTTCATCATTTCAAATGTTCCTTCAACCTGCTCCTTCCTCTCTTCTGAACAAAGAAAGAACACAAACATTTGATGGAATACTTCCCCAGGGTACTCCCTCTAACTTCTCTCTCTCTCTAATTTACTTCCATACAATACCAAGACGCAGTACTTTGTTGCTTCCATATGGCAGCAACAACCGTGTAGATGTTATCCTTTGGACTTCTGACAAGAACCCCAACACTTGGGGACTCTATGTATCTCACTTGAGTCCCTGGTCTCATGATAGTCACCATGAATCAGAGGAGCTAGTGAAGAAGCCAAGTGCAACCATCCAAAGATTCCCACAGAACGACAAGAAGCCACCTTCAGGCCTGGCTAGGACGCTGCGGTCTCCAGGGAATGGCCCTGCTGTAGATCCCATTCACCCAAACATTTTGCTTCAAAGATTGACAAACTTTCTCTATAAAGGACCAGAAAGTAATTATTATAGGCTTTGGGGGCCTACAGTTTCAACTCATCAACTCTGCCACTGTAGCATAAAAACAGCCATTGACAATACATATTGAACAAACATGGCTGTGTTCCAAAAACAAAATTTTATTTACAAAAACAGGCAGCAGACAAGACATGGTCCATTGGGCAGTAGTTTGCCAATTCCTGTCTTGATGAACTGAATGGGATAGTGAAGGTAGGAACTTTCCTGGTGTTTGGTGTCTCCAATACCTTGAAAAAGTTCTATCCATGACACTTTATTCTTAGAACCCTGTGGAGCCATCTCAGGGAATGCTAGACACCCATGAATCTTTTGACACCTGATATTCCATTTTAGTCAAACCTCATCCTTGGCTATGGTAACCCTCAGAATCCTTCACCTTGAGAATGAGGTTAATCACTAGTACCACCCAAGCCTGGGCAGTGACTTACTCTCTTTTCCCTAGCACAGGTTGGCCATGTATCATCAAGCTTTGGGAAGAAGCAAAGCCTGTACTTCCAAGGATATATCCCTCATCAGTGCCTGTCACTGCTGGCCCCTTCCATTAGTTCCAATCAACTGTGGTCCTTCACAGCCCAGGGTTCCAAAGGTGGCAGATAGGGACACTTCTATTGGCAGACATGAATCACAGTCTCACAGGATAGCCTCTCCACAGTGAACACTAGCCCTACCAGGCTCCTGATTCCCCAGAATAGTTATGGATACTGGAGTAGCATTAGTTATTTAGGAAGACTAGCCACCTCCCTTGATTCACCTTTCCCCAAATAGAGACTGTAGTTCAAGTCTGCCTGAGGTATGCCAAAAGAACACTGCCTAAGGCAGTTTCTGAGGACTAGAATATAGGAGGAGTGTGTATGAGTCTTTAACCTGCTTAGAGTTGGTCAGGTAAAGCTTGGCTGCCAGGTTGATGACTTGTAGCTTAACAATGTCCTCCTCTGCTGTGAATGACTTGGCCATTTTTCTCAGAACATCAGGTGCCATCCTGGGGACATGCTCACAGTACTCTCCGATGAGCCACAGTATGCTGGCTCGTGCCATGGGCACCTGTAGGCATAGGAGAGGAGTTAGAACTGGGGTAAAAGTGGCAATAGGGACTGCTAAGGAAATGGCATCCCTCCTGTTTGTGCTGGCCTCTATAGTCATCTGGGTTCTCTGAAAGTGGGAGTGGGGCAGGTGGAAGAGAGGTTAGAGGTAAGCATTTTCTGGACAGCACTTTCCCTCTTCCCTAGGGTTTCATTAGAATGGGCAGAGCCTCAGACCCCAAAGTTAGTCATGGTTTAAAAGACTGATTTTTGGGATTCATTGTCCCTCATCGCTCTATTGCTATGTTATTCTTCAGGAATGTCATGTTTGGATTTTTCAACCCAGCAGTGACATAGAGAAACACAGGATTTGTCAGTCAGCCATTCCTAGCCAAAGATTTAGAGAGAAAATGAGAGTGGTGGTAAAGGCTATGGAGCTCAGTGAGGGATCCTCAACGGGAGGCAAATCTTAGGCAACAGGGTAAGGATCACATGATCCAGCCTCTTTCTTCTACCTGAAGATCGTTTAGAGCCAATGTGGAAGTTTGCAGAGTTGAGTTTTGATAGGGCTAGAGTATTTAGTTATAAGGTCTTAAAATCATAGGGACAACATTGGGGTGGATTGGGAAACGTGGGATTACTCCCTCACCTGGATGTTGTCTGTGAGCTTTGCCAGGTGTTTGATGATCTCTCCATGCTGTGCTGGCTGCATCTGAAGCAGCTTTTTAATGACCACCACTGACTCTGCGACCACAAGCTCTAGGGAAGGAGAATGAGTATGTGGGCCCAGGGATAATCATATGGCCACACCTAGGTGGACACATCTGTAATGCCTTCATGGCACTGGCTTTTGTCCTCAACCTCCATACTTTTCAGAAATATAGGAATACTCAGACACTAACTGAGCCAGACAGACCAATGAACACACATTGTGCCTAGATAGATAGAGAATACTCATTAGTCAGAGTCAGACATGCAGGCATACACTGATAATCAAAGTTGGACACTTAGACAGGCAAACACTGACCATCACGGTTGGATAGAAGCTGCACTAGACCATTGAGGCAGGTGTCACGAACTCGGCCTATGTTAGTTGCACAGCGCCCAATGGCCTGGATGGTGGCTGCCACAAAGTCTTTGTCCATGCTGCGAATGTAAGTCTGTGGGACATTGTGAGAGAGAAACATTCCATAGGTAGCAACCCTTCATGACTCTGCAAATTTAGGGTGACTTTGATCTTTCATTTTATGGCTTATCATGCCAAAGACTAATCTTGGGAGAGATGTCCCAACCCTACACCCATCTAGTCCTTCCTTAGCCCAAAGTCAGCAGAAGGCATTGGAATGGGGACACAAGATAACACTTTTTCCAGCTTTGGGCTCATAGGAAGGGCATAACTGGGGCAACTGTCACTGAGCACAAGAATTAAAGGATACCTCCTCCTGGGACCCTCTGAATAGGAGTTACTCTCTGAACCATACCTGAAATTCCCGTAGGACGGTAGGAATGTTGGTTTCATTGGCCAGGTTAGTCAACACTTCTAGCTGCAGGAAGGGGTAGAGAAGCAGAAAGTGGGCAGGGTGGCCAGTGGGGTTTCCATGTTTTCATTTCAAACACACCTCACAAACCAGAAAACAATTCTCAGGACAGCCCTGGATCGTGCTTAGGTAAATGAGAAAACTGAAAGATGACAAAACTTGTCCAAAATGCAAGAGGTCCAGTTTGCCTCTTAAATGGATTCTCTGACAGAGTATATTTATAGTATGAACATGTTACCTCTTACCTCCTTTGAAAACTTAAAGCTTCCTATTGCTATTAGGATAGAAACTAAGTTCTATAAGTCCCTGAAGGATCTGACTGTTACTGACTCACCTTTTCCACTATTCTCCCACTTGTCCTCTATGCTCCAGTTATATGCCCTTCTCTACCTCAGGGTCTTTGTATATGTTCTTCCATTTGTGTGGAACAGTTCTTCTCTGCATTTACCTAGGTAGCCATGTTCATTTCTCAAGCCTCAGCTCAAGTCTCAACTTCTCAAGGAAACTTCCTTAACACAACTAGAAAAAGTCCTTCCCCACATTTTATAATTTTCTACCTCTTCTCACTTTACTATCTTTCAGGATTTTTCCATGTGTCTCATGATTAGCTACTTAATGTCTCCTCCTCTTTCCGAATAGACACAGTAGACAGAGACCCTACCCATCCACTAGCAGAGGGTCCTAGTGGAGGGTCCCTGATTAGCTTGCTCCATCTACATCCACTAGATCCAGGAATAAGACTAATACATAGTAGATGCTCCCAAGGGTTAGGAGGATAAATGAAATCACTCAATAATGACACAGCAGAGCAGGAATAGGATGGAGGTTCGGGCTCCTGCCACTTTCTGTTCATGTTTGTTTGCACAAAAGCCTTGGGGGAGCAGGCGTAGGGGTGATGCAAAAAATTGCTGTGGAAAAAGTATGGAGTCAGAAGAATTTTGTGACCTTGGGGCAGTTACTACATTTCCCAGAGTTTATGTTTTTATAAAATGGAGGTTATGTATACTTTATAGGGTTGTTATTAAAATCAAGTTACTTCTTTTTTTTTAGAATTTTATTTTTAATATTTTTTTTTTTTAGTTCTCGGCGGACACAACATCTTTGTTGGTATGTGGTGCTGGGGATCGAACCCAGGCCGCACACACTCCAGGTGAGCGCGCTACCAGTTGAGCCACATCCCCAGCCCCTCAAGTTACTTCTTATGTGAAGAGTAACTTGTGCATAGTAGGGAAAGGGCAGTCCCCTTCTCTTTGGCTCTCAGAGCAAACAGCTACAGTATAGGAAGCCCTAGACTTAGCCCCAGAAACAGGTCACCACCAAGGTGGCCACTGTCAGCTGTTTGAATGAGTATGTGGGAATAAAGAGGGAATAGAGAGGGTCTGGAGAGGCCAACTGCACTTGGCCCATCACTCACCTTTAGGATCTTAATCTGGGTGGGATCAGTGGACCTGATGTAGAAGCTCTTCAGGTAAGGCTCAAACATACCCTGGTACAAGAGAGCATCCCCAGGGAGTTTCAGCCCATCCCCAGGCCTGACTCTTCCAGAGCCACCCTCCCCTCCTGACACTGAGCCTACTACCCTTCCAGCTTCACCACTGCCCTCCCCTTCCCAAGTCTTCACCTCCCCATCTCAGATCTGACTTGTTCTTTTTTCACTGGGCATCCCCACTCAGTGGTCCCTCAGGATCCAGGCCTTGTTCCTAGCCTGCATTTGGGGATCTTCCCTTTCCCACACTTTGCACAGCAAGAACAATCCCCCATCTTGCCCTATGCCAGCAATAGTGCCTCCAGAGCCCACAGGAGCCTTCCAGGCAGAGTCAGCTCGGCTTGCATGCTCACCCGGCGCTTGATGGACATGGTGGCCACATTCTGGAGTACTACGTACTGCACCTCACTGCAGAGAGGACAGGTGAGAGGTACCAGGGCCCCTCAGATGAGGCAAGGGGCAGTAAGTAGGGAGGAAGACAAGTGGGTCAAATAGTTGGGAGGAGAGAGCCAGTAAGAGAAGGGCAGGATGCAGGGCAGTGTGGGAATGGTGAGGAGGGTTGAGGAGGGTTGAGGAGGGTGCAGTAGGGTGAAATACCACCAGGACTACAGAACAGCCAGGGTATGGGAGTCAGGAGGTGCTGCGGGGTGTCACCAACCTGTGGCTTCGCAACAGGCGCACTAGTGCCTTGGCGATGACGCCCACCTCTGCCTTGGGTGCCAGGTGGAAGTAGAGCTGTGCCACCGCCATCACCACCGCAGCACTGCGGCTCTGCAGCAGTGGCTTGGTGTTGCGTAGCAGAAGCCGGTGATCAGGATCCATGACATAGGGCTTTCGAGCAGGTAGTGGAGTGGCAGTCGCTTCCTCAGACCCAGTGCCCTTGGCCTCGTCTTCCTCCGAGCCATAGAAGGCTTTCTCAGGGTTCTCCTCTAGCAGGGATTCCTGGAGGGAGCGACAATAGCACCTGTGGGCACCTTCCTTAGGTGATCCACCTACTAGCTCTGCCCTAAGTCAGGGTTGGCTGGGATCCTGGCCTACTCACGTTCTGGGTGGGACTCAGGAACTGTGTGCGGGCATAGCGGGTGAGCATGCTGATGATGACCACCTGGCCCCATTCCTCCACGTCAATGAGCAAATTACAGAGTTTCCGGTAGTTTTTGTGAATCAGGTCGATGCGCTCTGGACATACCTCCTCGAAAGCCATCACCACGCTGCCTGCCACCAGCTGGGGAACAAAGGCAAGAGAAAGTGAACAGGAAGGACAAAGGATCCTGGGGCAGCACCTGCTCCAACATTTTCTCCACTCCCCCCATGTGCCCATTACACTCACCGTAGTCTTGTCAGCCAGAAGCTTCTCAATGACTTCTATTAGTTGGTCCTTCTGGTCAGAGTCCAAACTGAGGGAGAAATTGTTGATAGGATTTACTCCATCCTATCCGCATTTTTTTCAGTATCTGCCCAAACCATGTTCACCTCCTGTACCCCAGCCCTATTCATCCAGAGATGTGAGCCCCCACTGTCCTCCAACTCAGTTCCCATATTATTTTATTTATTTATTTATTTATTTTTAAAGAGAGAGAGAATTTTTTAATATTTATTTTTTAGTTATTGGCGGACACAACATCTTTGTTTTTGTATGTGGTGCTGAGGAGCGAACCCGGGCCGCAAGTATGCCAGGTGAGCACGCTACCGCTTGAGCCACATCCCCAGCTCCCCATATTATTTTAAACTCTCAATCTGTAAGACTTGAGAGAAGGCAGGGTGAGTTTGGGGTTTAAGAACCAGTGAGAACCCTGAGGAGAGAAGGCCAAGGCTGGGACATACCTGTAGAGTTTAGGGATGGCATGGGCAGCAGTTTTCCGCACATAGGGTGACATGTCTGAGGCAGCTTCCTTGATGGCTAGCATCATGATGGGCACTATAATGGGCACACGGATGCTAGAAAGGACGCGGAGGGCACTGGCACGAATCAGTTGGTTGGGATCCTAAGAGCAGAGGTGGAGGCAGAGCTGTGAGAGGGCACCAGTGCCCTGATGGATGGGGACACCACACCTCTGGAGGTCACTATCTCTGGCTACTACGACCAGCTGTTGAATCCCTGCTTCCTGAACTGAGCCTGGATAAGGTGCCAGTATTGGAGAATTTGGGGGCATTGCCTGCAGGCACTGACTCTTGGCTCTGGCTGAAGAAATATGACACCTGGACAGGTGTGGCAAGGGGCAGCATTGCCTTCAGAAAAAGTGAAAAACCTTCAGAATCCCTAGAGTTCTTTTGGAGAGTCTTTTTATGCCTGAGGTTCTGCCAGCAAATGCAAGTTGGTCTTTCTTCCAAAGAGGTCACCCTTAAATTCTTCTCTCCCAGCAACCTCTCAACAACTGCTCTTCTTCCACAGTGTTTAAGACAGAGTAGCTGCATAACACCCTCCTCTTTACTTCTATTGCATCCTCTATATATCTGATAATCTCTAGACACACTGTATTATAATCATAGAGCTTAGGGCTGTCTTCCCACTATTAGTATCATCAGCAAGAGCAGCAGCTAAAAATTATTAATCTTGAAGAATGACAATGGAAAAGATGCTGGAATACTAGAGGACAGATGTTACCCTGATTTTCTAAAATGGAGAAAGAGTCACAAAACCACAGATGAAATTGATGACAATCCCTAGAAAAATTCTGGAACTGATTTTTAAACAGGTGGTTTTAAAGCACTTATTTAAAAAACAGGAGTCTATATTTCCTTAGAGATAAATCATAACACATCAACTGCTAAAACCTGGTTCTCTTTTTTATTTTTTATTATTTATTTTATAGTTGGACAAAATACCTTTATTTCACTCAATTATTTTTTTACATGGTGCTGAGGATCGAACCCAGGGCCCCGCGCGTCTGAGATGAGCACTCTACCGCTAAGCCACAACCCCAGCCCCCTGATTTCCTTTTTTAAAAAACATTTTTATTTTTGGAAATAAATGTAGAGTCACCAAAAGAAAATCTGTTTGCCTTTTTGATAGTGCAGCTAGGCTAGTAGATGTTAGTACTATATCTTGATTTTAGGCAGGCATTGGTGAAACTCTCTCATAACATTTTCTGCATTGCCATGTTTGATATAGCCCTTTTGTTTCACCTAATATGTAAACTTTTTAAAAAATATATATTTTTTAGTTGTTGATGGACCTTTATTTTATTTATTTGTACGTGGTGCTGAGAATCGAACCCAGTGCCTCACACATGCTAGGCAAGTGCTTTACCACTGAGCCACAACCCCAGGCAATACGTAAGCATTTTTAAGAACATAATTCAGTTCTGTTTTATCTCTATTACCCATAGCCCTTTGTACATGAAAAATATTAAAAATTTGTTTCTTACTATTGATTAAGATCCTTCCTTATAAGACAGGAAAATGCTGACTGGCTAAACATAGTGAAACATTGTGAATCCACAACTTGTTAAAAAAAATTGGTTGGGGAAGGTTTATTAACAGATTGGTGTCAACCTGGAAACATAATATGCCAAAGATTTGAACAAAGTTTGTGCTCTCCAAATAGCTTATCTTGGAGGAGGACATAAAGTTGAAAGGGACAAAATTAAAATTCAGAATCACCTTGGCTTGAATATTGTGTTAAACCAATAAAACAAAACAGTAGGGTTTCATAGGCAATTCGAGGGATTGTTTGTATAAAAACAGGATGGATTATCTGCTTGCCAGGTAGAGTCCCTCTCACAGGTATTTGAACTAAAAATGTGGAAAGAATAGGGAAGTTACAGGCTATAATTAGAGCTGAAAATCTGATGTGAAGAAAGAAGGCTGCCTATACCCTGGAAGAATTTTTTTTTTTTTCTGGAGAGGGAGTGATAGGGATTGAATTTAGGGCCTGGCACATGAGATAGGCAACTGCTCTACCACTGAGTCACACCTCATTGAAGATCTCTGGAGGATCTCTGCAGATCCCTGGAGAAAGCACCCATTAAAGACTCATGCATGCACTTAATATACATGAATTCAATACTATATCATGGACAGAACAAAACTAAAGGTAAGAATATTCACAGTTTAAAAAGTATGGTGATTCAGCTCATCACTCCATTCTAGAGGACTTGAATTTTCCCATTGTCCTTCCCTTTTGGTGATTTCAACTTCTGCCTCCCTCAAATTACACAATAGATGTGATGCAGGAGTTTAAAGATAGGCATTTTTACTACACTGAAACATCCATGACCAGCCAGCTACTTGTGGTGCTAAACAGAATAAAGACTGATTTGTTCCACCTCTTCAGAAACCATTGTCTGTACCAAACTTATTGAGAATGAAACTCTCAGGGTTAGTTTTGACATTATGTGTTTTTGTCCTTTGTGCTGATCTTAGAACTCAGCCTCTAAGTGGAGGCTACTCTCATGCATGATAAACTGTTGTTCTCTGTGTAGCTCATTTGTTCTCAGCAAACACCCTGTCCTCCCTAGTGAGTTCCAGATAAAAAGGTTCTGACGGTCATTGTTCTCTATGGATACCTGAACCAGGTGAACCTATCCATGAAGGAATGAGGAATCCAGATTGTCACTCCCCCTGCAGAAGTCTTCCCCAGGAGGTTGACTTCTACCCAGCCATGGCCACAATTCACATCTTTACACCAGTGGAGGCAGGGACTAAGGGGTTCTCTAGTGTCAGGGGCTCATGTGATTCATACTGGAGGCAGACTGATATAGTTGGATTGTCTCCACCAAAATTGATGTTGAAATTTAATCATCATTTTGAGGTCTTAGGATCAGGTGGGACCTTTAAAAGAGGATCATATCAGGAGGGCTCTAAATTCACAGATTAATGAGTTAATGGCTTATATAAACAGAGGGTCTGTTATAAAAGCCAATTTGGCTCTGTTATTTATATCTGCCCCTCTCACCATGTGATGTCCTATGCCACCTCAGGACTTTGGAGAATACCTACCAGCAAGAAGCTCCTCACCAGACATGGCCCCTCAACCTTGCCTTCCAGTCTCCAGAACTGTGAACCAAATAAACCTCTATTCTTTATAGATTACCCAGTCTGTGGTATTCAGCTATAGCGACAGAAAATGGACTAAGACACCATCATTACCAGAGGCTCCTAAGAGGTAGAAAGATATGGGCCCTGAGTACCTACTTGATCTATCATGCCCCTTCTGTGCTTGGCCTCCACTCTCTGAGTTCCTGGCTGGTCTTGTCCTCTGACTTAGACCCTAACTTTTGGCAGATGAGAAGAAACTTCTAGAGCCTGCTCCCCTGCTCATAGCCTCTATATAGGCCCACTCTTCCCACAGAGTTCCAATGAAGCTAAGACCCTAGGAAGGCAAATGGAGATCTCTAACCTTTAGGCCACGTTGGAAGGTGGAGATGGACAGCAGAGCCAGGTCTTGCTGTTCCTCAGCGTAGCGCACCAGGTACACATAGACAAGCTTCTTCACCTGGGGGAGAGTGGGTTTCTCACCAAGAGATTTTTTTCAGCAGATGCTCGTACATCCACCTCCCAGGATGTCATCACCCCAGTCAGTTGCAGTCCATTGGGACAAATTCTTCAGGGGGATATAGCATCCTTGAGAATGTTTCAGGCCCTTCACCCTGATCCATCTCCAGTTCAGGGATATGTAGCCAATGTCTTCTGGATCAGGGACATTTCTGAGCATGTTGGGCCCTCAAGAGCTGACTCATTTCCTTCATCATTCCCAATCCGGCTTGAGTTTAGTCCTGGCACTGGGGGGATGGGAGGCCCCTCACTGGGTAGTGCTCACCTCTATATTCTTACAGGCCACGTTCTTCACCACAGCAGGAAACAGGTCTGAGGCATTCTTCCCACGGGCAATCATCTGGGTAGTGGGGTCAAAGCAGAGGAAGAAGAGAAGAGGCACAGCACTGATTAGGGGAATGTCCAAGAAGCTGAGGAGAGCTGCTCTTTAAACCCAGGACCCTCCCTATGGAAGGCCCCTTCCCTCCCCTCTCACCGCCACAATCCTCTTCATGGCCTCTAGCTTGAGGGAATCCTTGTTGGTGTCCAACATCTCTTTCAGATCATCATGCCTGGGGGAGGCACAAGAGGTTAGCTGAGGGCAAAGGATGGGGGTGGGGGTATCAATCACAAGGGTCCAGGCAGAAAGAAGGGACACAGGCAAGGAAGGCTGAGACAAGACCCAACCAGAGGAGAGGGACTAGAGCAAAGGTGACTGGAAAGGGATAAAATATAGATTAGGGGACTCTGGGTATCAGGAGAAACATGTGGGCCAGCCAGTGTTATGGGTTGAATTGTGTTAAAAGATGTTAAGGCCCTGACTCCTATTATCTCAGAATGTGAGCTTATTTGGAAATAGGTTTGTTAAAGATGTGATTATAGATGCTCTTTCATTTAAAAAAGGGTTACAGCCCCATAAATCCATTATAAGTTGAAAATATTCTAAGTTGAAAATGAATTGAATACGCTTCACCTACCAAATGTCAGAGCTTAGCCTTTAAATATGCTTAGAACACTTACATTTGCACAGAATTGAGCACTGAATGATATATCATATAGCATATTGCCCAGAAAAAAGATCAAAATTCAAAGTAGTTTCTATTGAATGCTTATCACTTTCACACCATCATATAGTCAAAAACTCATAAATTGACCCATCATATAAGTCAGGGACTGTCTATTCCTAAGCTATTATAGTTTGGATTTGGAATGCCCCTCAAAGACTTATGTGTTGAGGGCTTGGTCCCCAATACAACAATGTTCAGAGATGGGGCTTTTGGGAAGTGATTGGTCCATGAGGGCTCTGACCTCATGAATGAATTAATCTATTGATGGGTTCATAATAAATGAACTATTGGGAGGTGGTGGAAACTGTAGGAGGTAGGGCCTAGGTCACTGGAGGCATGAAGAGTACATCTTGTCCCTAGCCACTTCCTCTTGTTCTCTGCTTTCTGGCTCTCATGAAGTGAGTAGCTCTGCTCTACCATGCCCTCTCTACCATAATAGTCTGCCTTACCACAGGCTCATAGCAATGGAGCCAGACTGAAACCATTCATTCATTCAGACTGAAACCTCTGACTGTGAGCCAAAATAAACTTCCTCTTTTACATGTTTTTCTCAGGTATTTTGTCATGCAATAAAAAGCTGACTAACACATAAATTAAATGAGGTCATACCATAGTAGGGTGGGTTCCTAGTCCAATATGCTTGGTCATCTTATATAATATGACAGCCATATGAAGAAACAAAGATAGAAGAAGAATGCTATGTGAAGAAGGAGGATTGGAGAGATGCATCTAGAAGCCAAGGAATGCCAAAGATTGCAAGCAAACCACCAGAATCTGGGAAGAGGCAAGGCAGTACTCTCCTAGAGGATAAAGAGACATCATGACCCTGTGGACATCCTAGTTCAGACTTTAGGCTCCCAGAACTAAGAGACAATAAATATATTTTTTCTAAGCAACTGATGTTGTGGTGCTTTGTTACAACAGACATAGGAAATTAATATAGCCAGAGACTGAGAGTTAGGAGACGAAGGAAGGGTGAGGGGTGGGAAAATATGGACTGTACTCAGAAAACAAGGCCAATTGAATGGATAAGAAAGACCAGTTAAAAGGAAGTGGGAGGGCTGGGGATGTGGCTCAAGCGGTGGCATGCTCGCCTGGCATGCAACGGGGAGCTAGGTTCCATCCTCAACACCACATAAAAATAAAAAATAAAGATATTGTGTCCACCTAAAACTAAAAAATAAATATTAAAAAAAGGAAGTGGGTATTCAAGCAAGAATAGGATGCCTTTGCTCCATACCTAGTGTGTTTGCAGGTCCTGACCTCACAGACAACACCGATTCCAAGGACTAGACTGGTCCCAGAGACTTTACAGATAAATAGTCTTACAATAAAGACCAGATCTATCACTCAACATTCAACAATCATTCAAGGAAGTTATAAAACCCTAATGAGAGAAATATACAAACATTTGAATAAGTAATCCCTTGTGCTTGGTTGAGGAAAATAAACATAGTAGCAAAAGCAATACATAAATTTTACATGCTGTCCGCTGAATTCCAAAGCAATAATTTTCTAAAACTTTGTTAAGAAATAGTGAACATTATCTGGAAAAAAAAAAACATCAGTAGGTAAGTACTCCAAAGAATATTTTTGGGGAAAAGAAGGAGGGCAGACAGCTCATCCTTCTAGATATCAAAACATAAAACAAAAGACAATGATAAATGCATATTGTACCAGGTTAAAAACTGGGGAGGAGCTGTGGCTGTAGCTCTGTGGCAGAGTGCTTGCCTAGCATGTGTGAGGCACTGTGTTTGATCCTTAGCACCATATGAAAATAAACAAATAAAATAAATGCATTCTGTCCATCTACAACTACAAAACTTTTTTTGGAAAAAGATGCTTGGGCTGGGGATGTGGCTCAAGCGGTAGCGCGCTCCTCTGGACGCTGGGTTCGATCCTCAGCACAACATACAAAGATGTTGTGCTCACCGAAAACTAAAAAATAAATATTAGAAAATTCTCTCTCTCTCTCTCTCTCTCTCTCTCTCTCTCTCTCTCTTAAAAAAAAAAAGGTGCTTTAGGATTGGGGATGTGGCTCAAGTGGTAGTGTGTTCGCCTATTATGCGTGAGGCACTGGGTTTGATCCTTAGCACCATATAAAAATAAACAAATAAAATAAAGGCATTCTGTACATCCACAACTACAAAACTTTTTTTAAAAAAAGATGCTTTAGGGTTGAGGATGTGACTCAAGTAGTAGCGTGCTCGCCTAGCATGCGTGAGGCACTGGGTTCGATTCTCAGCACCACATAAAAACAAAATAAAGATATTGTGTCCACCTAAAACTAAAAAATAAATATTAAAAAAATGCTTTAAAAAAAGTCACTGGGGAAATTTCATGAAAGGATGTAAGTTGATACTTTAGGAACAAATAACTCCCCAATGTTGGAACAACTGCTATGCACCAAAAAATTTAAGTTGTGCACATACTTCACACCAAAATAAATACCACATTTACTTATAAATTATTTTTAAATATGGAAGGAAAGAGGAAATTTTATTTATTTTTATTTTTTAAATATTTTTTAATTGTAGATGGACACAATATTTTTATTTTTATGCAGTGCTAAGGATCAAATCCAGTGCCTCACACATGCTAGGCAAGCATTCTACTACTGAGCTACAACCCCAGTCTAGAAATTTTAATTTTTAAAATACTTTTAGTTAGAGATGGACGCAATACCTTTATTTTATTTATTTATGTAGTGTTGAGGATCGAACCCAGTGCCTTACATGTGCTAGATAAGCACTCTACCACTGAGCTACAACCCCAACAGAGAAATTTTATTTATTTTATTTTTTCTATACCTAGAAGACCCAAAAAGGTCTACAAAGAAACTACTAGAACTAATAAATGAATTCAGCAAAGTGGCAGGATATAAAATCAACACGCATAAATAAAAAGCATTTCTGTATATCAGCGACAAAACTTCTGAAACGGAAATGAGGAAAAACACTCCATTCACAATATCCTCCAAAAAAATAAAATACTTGGGAATCAACCTAACAAAAGAGGTGAAAGATTTATACAATGAAAACTACAGAACCCTAAAGAGAGAAGTAGAAGAAGATCTTAGAAGATGGAAAAATATACCCTGTTCATGGATAGGCAGAACTAACATTATCAAAATGGCGATATTACCAAAAGTTCTCTATAGGTTTAATGCAATGCCAATCAAAATCCCAACGGCATTTCTTGTAGAAATAGATAAAGCAATCATGAAATTCATATGGAAAAATAAAAGACCCAGAATAGCAAAAGCAATTCTAAGCAGGAAGTGTGAATCAGGCGGCATTGCGATACCAGATTTCAAACTATATTACAGAGCAATAGTGACAAAAACAGCATGGTACTGGTACCAAAACAGGCGGGTGGACCAATGGTATAGAATAGAGGACACAGAGACTAATCCACAAAGTTACAACTATCTTATATTTGATAAAGGGGCTAAAAGCATGCAGTGGAGGAAGGATAGCATCTTCAACAAATGGTGTTGGGAAAACTGGAAATCCATATGCAACAAAATGAAACTGAATCCCTTTCTCTCGCCATGCACAAAAGTTAACTCAAAATGGATCAAGGAGCTTGATATCAAATCAGAGACACGGCGTCTGATAGAAGAAAAAGTTGGCTCCGATCTACATATTGTGGGGTCGGGCTCCAAATTCCTTAATAGGACACCCATAGCACAAGAGTTAATAACAAGAATCAACAAATGGGACTTAATTAAACTAAAAAGTTTTTCCTCAGCAAGAGAAACAATAAGAGAGGTAAATAGGGAGCCTACATCCTGGGAACAAATTTTTACTCCTCACACTTCAGATAGAGCCCTAATATCCAGAGTATACAAAGAACTCAAAAAATTAGACAATAAGATAACAAATAACCCAATCAACAAATGGGCCAAGGACCTGAACAGACACTTCTCAGAGGAGGATATACAATCAATCAACAAGTACATGAAAAAATGCTCACCATCTCTAGCAATCAGAGAAATGCAAATCAAAACCACCCTAAGTAACCATCTCACTCCAGTAAGATTGGCAGCCACTATGAAGTCAAACAACAACAAGTGCTGGCGAGGATGTGGAAAAAAGGGTACACTTGTGCATTGCTGGTGGGACTGCAAATTGGTGCGGCCAATTTGGAAAGCAGTTTGGAGATTCCTGGGAAAGCTGGGAATGGAATCACCATTTGACCCTGCTATTGCCCTTCTCGAACTATTCCCTGAAGACCTTAAAAGAGCATGCTACAGGGATACTGCCACATCGATGTTCATAGCAGCACAATTCACAATAGCTAGACTGTGGAACCAACCCAGATGCCCTTCAATAGATGAATGGATAAAAAAAAATGTGGCATTTATACATTATGGAATATTATGCAGCACTAAAAAATGACAAAATCATGGAATTTGCAGGGAAATTGATGGCACTAGAGCAGATTATGCTTAGTGAAGCTAGTCAATCCCTAAAAAACAAATACCAAATGTCTTCTTTGATATAATGAGAGCAACTATGAGCAGAGTAGGGAGGAAGAGCAGGAAAAAAAAAGATTAACTTTAAACAGAGACATGAGATGGGAGGGAAAGGGAGAGAAAAGGGAAATTGCATGGGAATGAAGGGAGACCCTCATTGCTATACAAAATTACATATAAGAGGTTGTGAGGGGAATGGGAAAATAAACAAGGAGAGAAATGAATTACAGTAGATGGGGTAGAGAGAGAAGATGGGAGGGGAGGGGAGGGGGGATAGTAGGGGATAGGAAAGGTAGCAGAATACAACAGTTACTAATAGGGCATTATGTAAAAATGTGGATGTGTAACCGATGTGATTCTGCAATCTGCATTTGGGGTAAAAATTGGGAGTTCATAACCCACTTCAATCTAATGTATGAAATATGATATGTCAAGAGCTTTGTAATGTTGTGAACAACCAATAAAAAAATTTGAAAAATAAATAAAAAAAATAAAAAATAAAAAATATTTTGTTTTAGTTGTAGTTGGACACAATACCTTTATTTTATTTTTATGTGGTGCTGAGGATCGAACCCAGGGCCTCACCCATACTAGGCAAGAGCTTTACCACTGAGTCATAACTCCAGCCCCAGAAATTTTATTTTTAAGGGCATAAAATTACCAGTAACCATATGGCTAGGTTTAATTTTTTTAAATTTAGGCATATAAAAACTAAATTTAAACCAGGCATGGTGGTACATGCCCGTAATCCCAGAGATTCCACAGATTGAGGCAGGAGGTTTATTGAGGCCAGCCTTAGTAAGACCCTGTCTCAAAATACAATAAAAAGAGCAGGGAATATGAGGATGTAACTTAGTTGTAGAATGCCCCTGGGTTCAATCTCCAGTATAAGAAAGAAAGAAAAAAAATACCTAAATTTAAAGAAAAAAATATGGCAACCAGAACCACTATTAAAAGTTCCATGCATAGGGCTGGGATATAGCTCAGTGGTGGAGCTCTTGCCTAGCTAGCATGCACAAGGCCTGATGCAAAAAGCCAAAAAAAAAAAACCCGAACAGTTCCACACGTGGTGACTTAAGCAACGTAAATTTATTTTCTCATAATTCTGAAGACTATAAATCTGAGTGTGTCAAGGTGTCAATGGGGTTGGTTTCTTACTCTCTCTGGCTGGTAGATAGTATGAGAGGTGGGTCAGAGTTAAACCCTAGGAAGGGGTTTATGGGAACTCCCAATTTATAGCCAGTTGGTCAGTTGCAATTGATTTCTGAAGCAGGGGGCAGTCTTATGGGACTGAGTCCTTGACCTGTGGGATCTGACACTCTGTCCAGGTAGAGAGTGTCAAAATTAAGTAGAATTCTAGGATACCTAGTTGGCATCTGCCAGATAATTGGTTGTTGGTGAGAAGAAATCCTCACACATTTTAGTTACCAGAGATGATGTTTTCTGGTGAGTGGTATGTATGAGAGCTGCAAAAACACACTTTGTTTTTAAACACGCTGTGTTTTTTCCTATCTTTTGTCACTGTCTCTGTGTCTTCACATGGTCTTATCTCTATGTGTACATATGTCAAAGTTTCCTCTTCTTATAAAGAACCAAGTCATGGGCTGGGGCTATAGCTCAGCGGCAGGGTGCTTGCCTAGCATGTGTGAGGCACTGGGTTTGATCCTCAGCACACATAAAAATAAAATAAATAAAATAAAGGCATTATGTCCATCTACAACTACAAAAAAAAAATTTAAAAAAGAACCAAGTCATGTTGGATTACGGCCAACCCTATACTTCATTTTAGCTTAATTGCCTCTTTAAGGACTCTATCTCCAAATAAGGACATATTCTTAGGTACTGGGGGCTAAGCCTTCAACATATGAATTTGAGGGGGACACAATTTAGTCCACAGTAGGAACAAAATAGAAAATATTTGGTATATGGTAAATAAAAGTTTAATACTCAAAACTGATAAAGAATTGATATAAATTTATAAGATCTGTGTCCAGCATTCACTGTCAGGGATGCTACAGGCCCATCTGTCATCTGCTTGCTCCATCAGATAGAGAGAGCCCTGAGCTGTTGTTCTCCATTCACTGAGTAGAGCATGAGCCATTTTCCTTGGTCAAATACCCTTGAGTAGTAAACAACATGCCCATCCATACTCAGAGGTCCTGGATCTGATAGTCAAAAAGCAAAGATAGAACTGTGAATAAACACATGAAGAATGTATTTATATATAACTGATGGAATTGTTGGCAACCATACCCTCATGTTGCCAAGACAATTTCAAAATGTAGTGAGTAGCTGTGGGGGGGACCTGCACACACTAATCTCCCAGATGACACTCTGATAACACTGATAACCCACAGGGTTTGGTGGGTTTTTGTTTTTTGTTTGTTTGGTACTGGGATTGAACCCAGGGGTACTTTACCACTGAGTTACATCCCGAGCTGTTTTTATTTTGAGACAGGGGTCTCACTAAGTTGCCCAGGATGGCATTGAACTTGACATCCTTCTGTCTCAGCCTCACCAGTCACTAGGACCTCACCAGTCACTAGGACCTGTGCCACTGCACCTGGCTAATCCACAGCTTTTGATTCAAGTGCAAGAACCCAGTCCTAAGAAATATCATAAAAGGAAGAAATTAAAAATCAGTGTATACAAAGTGAGTCAGAGAAGTGAAGCATTTACAAACAATAGAAAATAGAAATTGAGGCCAAAAATGCTAGGAGAGGGAAGAGCATAATAAGAGAGGTAAATGTGCTGAGTGTGGAGACACATGCCTATAATCCAGCTACCAGGGAGGTAGAGACAGGAGGTCTGCAAGTTCGAGGACAGCCTCTGAAACTTTAGCAAGACCCTGTCTCAAAATAAAAAATAAAAGGGCAGGAGATGTAGTTCACCACTGGGTTCAATCCCCAATACTAAAAAAAAAAAAAGGCAAATGTGACTGTTGTTGATACTGAGAAATGAAAAATGGCCAACACTGACAGGAAAAGAGCCCAACATAACATGTTCCCTAGTGCCCTAGTCACAGGGCTGCAGAGTGTATAAGTGCCTAACAGATAAAATGAGGAAGGACAAAAGGAACCCTAGGATGCTGATGGCCCAGTAACTTTGGAAAATGTCTTTCCTGAGAAGATTTTTCATAGAAAGCAAAGTAGAAAAATGGTACCTTCCAGAACACAGAGGCCTTTGCTAACTATCAGGTTAGGGGTGAAGAAGATACCTAGACCCGCTCATATTAAGTCAAAATTAACATGAGCCTGGGGAATGCTCCCAAAACCAGAGAACATGGCCCAGCCAGGAATAGAATATAACCACCTTATCACCCTCTCAAACACAGCCCTGGTTGTCAGTTCCTCACGGGTGTCAAGCTCAGAACATCTGGGGTGTCACAGACCATTCAGGTGGGTTTGGATAGCACTGAGGGTCATTAGCTTCCCCAAATACAAACGTTCACCCAGGATCCTTTATATATGCAGTCAATTTACACACTCCACAGACACTCACAACCAGTATGATACACACATACCTCAGACATTCCCATATCCCCCATCATGGAATACTTATACCCCCTAGATAGACCCACACACACCCAGATACATAAACAATCCATACATAAACACATATACATACAACCCCTGCTGACACACATCTATAGCTCCCAGAGAAACACACCCACACACCCAACATAAACACCTCCCTCAGAAACACTCCTCACCCATAACCCCCATACTTATGCACCCACAAATACATATTACCATCCCCGTAGATCCCCCTACCACAAGATCTCTCTACCACATCCTCATAGGGACCTACATATCCCACACAGATATACTCATCCCATAATACATCCTGCAGTCACACATGCCATTAGGTCACACCTAATAAAAATTTAACTTTGACAAAAGTTAGCCATTCCCATCTCATTCATTAAAATGGCCAGTGGGCCCCTTTTTGAGTTTTTTAAAATATTTTTGTCAGTAGACCTTTATTTTATTTATTTATATGTGGTGCTGAGAATCGAACCCAGTACCTCACACATGCTAGGCAAGCGCTCTACCACTGAGCCACAAGCCCAGCCATTTTTTGAGACTTTTTTAAATGAAAAATTTAGGCTTTGAGGATCAAATACATCTAGCCTCAGGACTGCTTTGAGTTTTTCTGAGGACTCACCCTGGGGTGACTCTTCAATTGCCTTCTTTGAGAGGTGTAGGAGTTGCCCAGTCTCCTTTAATTCTGGGCATTTCCTAAAGCTGACTTCTTCACACTTGCTCATACCCACAAATGCCACAGACCCCTGTCAAATGCACACACCCAAGGGCAACACCCCCACCCAACTTCCTGCACACATTCCAGGCCCCTGAGGGAGAAGGAAGCTGAGGGAAGGGAGTGGTCACTGGCTGTAAAGCAGATATCAAATGCCCACTGACTCAAAACAGCAGCACCCTCCTGGGGTGAGGTAGCCCTGGGTCCCTCACTCTTGCTTCTACCAGAGGATATTCCCAAGAGGCAAAGGAAGGGAACATAGCAACACTCCAAAGCCATGAAACATTCATCTCCCACAGTCAGATCCCCTTACACTGTACTCACTCTGTCTTGACCCCTGGTCTGTTCTGGCCTGGCCTGACCTGAGAGACTCTCCTGGAATGGCTGGAGCCAGCCAGGGAGGTCAGACATGATGTTTGAGGCCAGTACATCTGCCTCCCCTCATCATCCATGTCCCAGTCCACTAACTAGGCAGGAGCTGGCCAAACAGTCTGTGATTTATCCTGCCCCCATCATCCATGTCCCAGTCTACTAACCAGTCAGAAGCTGGCCAAACAGAGCCCAGTCCAACCAAGGTCTGCAGGGAGAAAAAACAGTCAAGGTGGGACACTGACCCTAAATATTTTACTGTCCTCCTTCCCTTAGAGCCTCCAGGGAGTTAAGCTCCTTATCCCCGAAACATACTCATACTCTCAACCCATATATTCCCTTTGGGCTGCCACCCAACACCCAGCCCCTGAGCCTGGAACCTAGATGCCAGTCCAGAAGAAGCTGGGCTGTGTGATGGCTACCTAGACTTCCTGGATGTCCAGTTTTAGGGGTTCTAGGGGGTCCCTCTTTACCTTAATGGCTGGCTCTGGCCTTGGCTGGCCTCTGGGCTAGATCCTTCAGGGGATGCTTCCAGAGTTGTGTCTTCCTCTGGGGCTTGAAGCCACCGAAGTTCCTCAGGCTGCAGGGCCTGGTACCAGGGTGGGGGCCCACCTTCAGGGGCCAGCACAGGGCTAGCAGCCTCCTGATCTGCCCCACAGGTCCCTCTGGCCCCTGGGAGCTGCAGGAATCGCTGCATTGGGCATCAGGTCCTGCTCCAGGATAGGACTGAGCTGGTAAGTGAGCTGGGGCTTTCTGTCACAGTCACCAGGAGGCCGGCCCCAAAGTAACCTGACACTGGCCAGGAGGGAGGTTCTGGTTTCCTCTTCCCTACTCAGAGATGAGATCTCAGAAGGGACAGAAGGGCAGAGCCTGTGGACAAAGTCTACCCCAATCTCTGGGCAGGGAACTCCCCTCTGATACAGGCAGAGGCAGGGAATGCCCTCTTCACCTCCAATCCCACGGCCCAACTGGACCTCAGGTTCCTAAGAACTGCTTACCCCCAGAAATTTTGCATGTATGTCCCCCTTTCATGCCTCCCCCAAGCCTCTTGATCTTCACTGCCTTTCCAGAGCCAGTATCTTGAGGTCTTCCTTCCCATTAGCCTTCTCTGTTTGATCTCTGCTTCTTCCCTCCCAGGCTTCAGGGTCCCTCTCTCCATCTGTTCTCTCTCTCACTCTTGTCCTTGGTCCTCCTGTCCCACTGCCCTCCACTGCCCCACCCTGCTTTATTCACCATATTTTAAACCCCTAGGACCATCAAGTCCCAGCCCTCAGCCTTGCCCTTTCTCTCAAAGCTATACTATCTGCCTCTCCCAGAATGAAAGTCTTTAGAAGAAACCCCCTACAGCTCCCCGCCCCAGGCTCACACACTTCTGCATCTACAATATGTTCTCTCTCCTCCCTATGGGCAGAGCTGATCCTCCTTGCACCCAAGCTAGTTCCTTCCCATCAAGGATGAAGCTACTTCATTCCCTTCAGTCTTTCTCTTGCTACTGGCTCCTTCTTATCAGCACTCAATTCTTTTTCCTAATAATAAACAAACAAAAATAACTGCCAAAAAAATCCATGAACTGATAATCTCCTGCAGCCAACTCTTTTTTTTCCTTAAAAACTACTTAAAAGCAAAATTCCCATTGTATATTATTTATTCACCTTCTATTTGTTCCTTTATTCACTTTAACCTAGCTTTAGATATTGATTTAGAATATATATATCATGAAGGGTCATGATCTCTGCAACTTACACCATTCAACCCAAAATACACATGGAGAGATGGCTAGATAAAGCAAGCAAGTTATCAAAGATGTTTGATTCTAGATGGGAGATATATATATATATATATATATTCATTTAAATTTTCTGTTTAAAATAATTCATAATAGAATGTTGGGGACAAATAATCTGGCTCCTGTTGTCTTCACTTTGCCAGAAATGGTCTCGCAGGGCAGGAGGTAGGGAGTGGAATGGGAAGGACTTGACCTCTTTGTGAACCAATAGTCTCAAATTTCTTATCTTGTTTGACTTGGTCTTAAAGGGCATAGACACTACTGTTCACTTTATCTTTCTTGAAATTGCATTTTATTTTCTTCCTGCCCTTTGGTTCACTTCTTCTCAAGTACCTTGAAACATTCCCCTAGCTCTCTATTTGCCTTAACATTAGTGTCTTTGAGTTCAGACTTGTGCCTAATCTGAATTTAGATCCTTTCCCTGATTACTTTCACTGCCTCCTATGGCCTTAATTAACATATATGTTAACAATGTCCTCATCTCTCTCCTAGAATACAAATCCTACTACATTTTAACTATTACATTTGAATACCACTCAAAGTCAACATTCAATCTTATCATGTTCAAAGTTGGGCTCAACACTTCCACAAATTCGTTTGTAACATCATCTTTATTTTTAATTACACTGAATCCTGCTACCATCTATTTGGCTGTAAGAACTAGTAACCAGAGTATCATCCTTAACTTTTTCCAGCCACATCCTCTTACCCCTATTTCCCAAATCCAGTCATCGAGTCAGGTCTGCTCTTCTTCACAGTCCTTAAATTCTCTGTCCTTCTGCTCTAGACCACTAATGTGAACTGCCTGTCAACTTCAACATCCCCATTACTTATTTCTTGCTTGGTTCAACAAACCCTCTAATCTCTTCTCCACAGTCCATACTGTGAGCCTTTGAAAATAAAAACCTGATGGTGATAGTTTCTTAGAACCCTTCAGTGGTCCTTCCTACCCTCATTTCTGGTCACATGGTACTAGAACATACAAAATTTATAACCTGGATTGACTTAATTCTTCAACCTTTCACTCTTGGCTCTCCACTTTCTCCTATGGCTCCCCACTTTTTTGCAGTACTGGGGACCAAACCCAGTGATGTTTTACCACTGAGCTACTTGTCCAGCCCTATTTATTTGTTTATTTACTTTTGGTAGGATTGGGGATTGAACTCAGGGCTTGTGCATGCAAGGCAAGCACTCTACCAACTGAACTACACCCACAGCCCCCTTTTTATTTTTTAATGTGACAGTTTCTTGCTAAATTGCCCAGGCTGTCCTCCAACTTGTGATCTTCCTGCCTCAGCCTCCAGAGTTGCTGGGATTACAGGTGTTCACCTCCATGCTCACACTCCAGCCCTCTTTATACTGAATTGTCACAGACTGCTTCATCTGTGCTCCCTCTGGACCAACTTGAGGAAAAGGACTTTCTCTGTGTTCACATCTGTATTCAGTGACTAGCATGGGACTGTACATGGTAGGCCTTTAATAAATGCTTGTCGTAGAATTTACGCATAAACAAATGAACAAACGAGTCAAAGGTGGGAGGAAGTTAAGGTAGAATTGAACTGTAAGGGCAATGTGGGCAGCAAAGGTGTGTGTGCCAGATGCCTGACGGCCGATGGGTGCCAGAATGAGAGAAAATGAATTTGTAGGAGGAGCCATGCCTGAGAATTTCTGCGTCTACATCCAAGGCCCACCTTCCTGGAGAGGCCCCAGGCTCACACTCAAGTTCACAGGCTCGGACCCCTCCCCCACTTTTTAATTTTTTAAGCCAATCAGCCCTACGCGAAAAAGACTGGGCGCCTATAAATCTGAGCTGAAACCAGGAGACACCTAGGACTGAACTGGACAACTGGTTCTCCCGAAACCGACCTGGTTGGCCCATCCCCCATCAGCCTACACTCCCACCCCGATCCGGGTCCAGGTGGGTCCCTAGGGATTGAGTGGCGGCTCTGGGGCCCCGGGCCGCCGCGGGAGGGGGCTGGGCGGGCTTCCGGTCGGCTCGGCCGCAGCGGGCGGGCCCGGGCGCTGTCCATGGTGCCCACGACATCCGCCAAGTCCCGGCCCTCGCGGCGGCTCCCTCACCGCTTGTAGTCGGAGGAGAAGATGCCGCCGCTCGCCGGGTCGTGGCCGTACTCGGGCTCCCCAGGGCCAGCGGAGCCGCCCTTGTCTTCACTGTATGCAGGGGCGGTCGACATGGGGGGGGTGGCTGGGAGAAGGCTTCGCCAGAGAGGAGGCCGCGAGGCCGAAGTCGGGCGGAGGCCCAGGAACCGGGCGCAGGACCTAGGAGGGATCCGCGGCTCAAGCCCAGCTCCGCAAAACTGCAAACTGCAACGGTCGAGGCTGCGCTCGGATTTATCCCTCTCCGCGGCGCTTGGAGGTTCTTAAAGGCACCAGCGGCCGGGGATCTCAGGGCGTGTCGGCTAGGGGGCGGGTGGGGAGGGGCTGCAGTGTCTGCCCCGCCCCAATCTCGCGGAAATCCCCCCCGCCCCAAGGCTGGTTCCTGCCCTTTAAAGGGACCTGAAGCACTCCACGTCTGGGGACGGGTGTGGCTGTGGCATTGAAGATGGGAGAGCCTTCCGAGGCGTGGAAGGGGTGCACAACGTCTGTACCCATCCCTGATCACCCGACCTGAGTGGAAAGACCTTTAGAGGGTTCCACACGCTCCTGAAGTGGAGGGTGGGGAAATGGGTTGAAAGGAAGACTATGTTCCCAGGCCTAGGGGGGGAAGGAAGCACCACACAGAAGACCAGCCACAGTGACCTAAGGATGCTTCCTTTCCTGTCCTATCTTTTCTAGAAAATCTAGGCTCCTCTGATGTCGTTCTGCCTTTTAAGTGGGAATCTGAATAGCTTCCTGGAAGAGGTGGAATTTATGGGCAAGCACCGAGGAACTCTTACTGGGCTTTGGAAAGTACTTTAATGATCCTTTCTGAAGTCCCCTCTGGCCACCCAGGAGGGCAAAAGGTCATACCTAGCCCATGCTTAGCTTCAGGTCCACCGATGCCTAAGAAGAAAGGAAAATGGAAGAGATCAGATTAGGATCTGCCAGTACTCCTGGAGGTGATGCCTCTAGTTCCCAAGGCCTGAAACACCCCCAAGGGCCAAGCAAGGAGGGTCTAGTCAGAGGGAAAGTAGTGAACCAGGCTGGGGAAAGGGATTGGATCTAGATGAGCGTCAGGTTGGGAGACTGGAGTCTCTTGGCTGGACTTGGAGAGTGGGAGAGTTCCTAAGAGCTAAGTCTTGATCTGTGCACTAGGGTCCTGAAGTCTCCAAGGCCAGAATTGGTGGACCTCGTTGGAAATGAATGGGGCTTAGAAAGGTGGAGCTTGGCTCAGTATTGTGCAAATGGGAATAATGGGGGCTTGACCAGGACTGGGATGGAAGCTGGACCTGACCTGGAGGTTGGTAAGCTGAAGTAAATACATATGGCCAGGATCTGTGAGTTGAGGCCTGGGGCCTACTTGGAATGGGCACAAAAGGGTTTCAAAGAGCCTGGAAGTTCAACAAATAGCCTGGGCCTATTTGGTTCTGGGGGCTTTGGACCTGCCAGACTAAAGCAGATCTTGAGTTTGGAGGAATGAGGCTTCAGTGGAGTTGAGAGGAGCGGGCCTGAACTTTGCAGGTGCAATTGATAAGGCTGTTAGCAGGCCCTATTGGGGTGAGATTCTGCATGAGTAGCTGGGCTATGCTTACTGAGTTAGGGTTTCTGTCCAAGCCGAGCAGGTGCAGTGCAAAGTGCACACAGTTGTTGCGTGTGGGATGATAGGGAGGTGGATCTGTATCCATAGCTTCGCGTACTCGGAGCTCCAGCAATGTGCGGTTAATGCCACCTCGTCGACGAAGCACACGCCAGAGGGAGCGGGAGCGCAGCATTGGGCCCTGCCCCTGTTTGCATACAACTCCTTCCCAGGAACCCAGAAACTTATGTGGCCCACAACTGTCAGGTATCTTGCCTGTGGGGATCACGGGCCAGGTACACATCAGAACAATCTTAGGTGCTATACTTAGTAGCTCCATACCTGTATTTCTTTGGATCTGGAAGCCCTGGTACCCATATGCCCTGGTACCCTATCTTCAGAGACCCACACCCCCTGCCCAGGACCACAGCCTGCATCACCATGTAGCCCACCCACTTGTGGGGTGTGCTTGGCTGGGCAACCTCTCTTTGCACATTTGAGCCTTAATTTCAGCTGAAGGCACTCACCCTCAAAGTGGATGATTTCTCTGTGGCCACAATATACACCCACATGGGCCCCGCACCAGCGTCCAGTTGGGGACTGCAGCCTAAACAGGAAGAGGTCTCCAGGCTCAGGATCACTTTGTTCCAACTCCACAGCTTCAAAGTGCTGACCCAGGAAAGCTTCTGAGAAGAAGAACTGAAAGGTTCTGGATGCCCCAATAATTGTCTGGGAGGAGAAAGGAAATAGACTGCAGGGCATTTGTACAGACCTGGTTGAAGAGAAGCTGGATCACTCTACTGATCATAAATGGCACATGATTTGGGATTGGACCCTAGGCAAAATGTCTTAATTGCCCCACATTTGCTTCCCTGACACTGGGACAGCTCAAATTATCCTGGCCTTGAGCCAGGCTGAGAACTGCTCATTTTCCAGCAACTGGGACCTCCTTTCCATCCACCTGTGTCTTCTCATCTCAAAATTTGGCCATTCTATTCTCTTCCTCTGCCCCATTTCCCATCTTGCCATTCCTGGAAACGACACTGGGGACTGGGTGTCAGCTGGTACCTGGACTGAACAGGTGACCTGAAGAAAGAAGAAAACCTCAGTGAGATCTGGACGCAGGACAGATCCCTCCTCCCAAGCCCAATAACCTTTTTTTTTTTCCCCTAGAAGGTTTTAATTTTTTTATTAGTTGTTCAAAACATTACAAAGCTCTTGACATAATTCATACATTTGATAAGTCCAACAACCTTGACAGCAAATATCCATTGAGCAGTGGCTCACTGGATCCTTAATGTAATCTTACAAGATGGGTAAAGTATCCATGTATTTATGTCTGTGTGTGTGTTGTGTGTGTGTATTGCTGAGTATGAAACCCAGGGCCTTGCACATGCTAGGCAAGCACTCTGCCACTGAGCTACATCCCCAGTCCTTTTTGTTTTGAGATAGGGTCTCACTAAATTGCCTAGGCTGGCCTTTAACTTGGCAATTCTCCTGTCTCAGCATCCAAAATTGTTGGGATTACAGGTTATGCCACCACACCTGGCTGTTATCACCATTTTTAGGATAAAGAAACTGAGGTTCAGGGCTGGAGATGTGGCTCAAGCAGTAGCACGCTCGCCTGGCATGCGTGTGGCCCAGGTTCGATCCTCGGCACCACATACAAGCAAAGATGTTGTGCCCGCCAAAAACTAAAGAAAAAAAAAAATTTAAAAAATTCTCTCTCTCTCGCACTCTCTCTCTCACACTCTCTCTTTAAAAAGAAAGAAAGAAAGAAACTGAGGTTCACAAACTTTACCAGAGTTCACACAGCTAATATATGCCTACATGACTTTGTGTCCTGTGACCCTGGTACTAAACATCAGTCACATATTCTTCTTCCATAAAACAAAGTGAGAAAGGTAGTTTAGTTCAGGTTTCTTCTATCTCTACTGGGAACAGAGGGATTTGGGGGCTTGAGAGGATGGCTCCATTGCATGGGCTGTGCTTATGCTTTGGCCTCAGAGACTGGGAAAGGGGGTGGGCCTATTGGGCCCCTGAACTCTCCTAGGCTGACAGAAGAGCTGGGAACAGGAAGTGACCCATGGTACCAGGTCTCTGGGCATCTTTGTGAAGAAAGAAAGGGTTGACTCCAGCATATCTGACTTGGGTAAGAAGGACTCAGATTCAAATGAGGCGCTGCCCAAGACCATGATGCATAATGCCAGCCACTTTGTGGTTCACCATGTGTCTACCTTGACCCTTCCTTTCCCTCCTGGCCACAGCCTATAATATCCTTGCTGAGTGAGCCCCTTTTTCTGACTGGACCTGTGGAAGACTCAGGTAACCAACTCATCCCAGTCTGTCTGACTTTGCATGTTTTAAAGTTGAAAGTCTTGCATCCTAGGAACCCAGGAAAACTTGGACAGTTGGTCACTCTTGACTTCAGAAGACCACAGGGAGAACTCTATCATGTGAATAGCACTTTGGTCTTGAGTCATACTCTCCCAATATCTACTAGGTAGGGAGTGCACCTTTCTTCCTTCTTCATTCTCCCTCAAAACCTAATGGGCTAAGCAGAGGTTACAGCTGTGGAAGAGGATGGACTGTCCTATCCCCTGTTGAGGCAGCAGGCACCTATCTGGAAAGAAGACAAGATGAGCCAAGGACTTCTGCTTCAATTACCTGGGATGTGAAGCTCATCTAGGGAGAAAAACAAAACAAAAAACAACCATCACTGCCTAACTCTCTGCTTCTATTGTCCCCCAAAGGCTGTACACTGTATCAGTGAGTTTGTCTGTCTATATGCTGGTGCATGGTTGTATGTCTGGTGTTCCCAAGAGTCTGTGCTAGAATGCTGTCTGTGACTGAGACCTAGTACTGGCAATGTCACCTTTCTATATGAGACATAAAATAAGCCACTTCCTCTCTCTGGGCCTCAATTTCCTCATCTGTGAACTGGGGACAATAAAGTTGGAGGGCTGGACATCACATAACTATTGTAAAGCACTGGACAAGGCAAGAGGGCAGGGTTTGTTTATCTAAGATCTGCTCCTGAGCATGCAGATTTGGATGCCAAGAGGAGGGTGGGGAGAATATATCTTTCTCAATTCAGAGGAGAAGAACAATGGGCCCTCAGAGGTCGGTGGCCTCCCTGTCACCCCTGTCCCAGAGCTCAAAGGGAATCACCCAGCTGGAAAGGCCCTGCAAAGCAGGGCCCCACCTCTAACTTTCCCTCTTAAAGTTCTCACTGGGGTTGGGCAGGGAGACACTTTGGCCACTGTCAACTGAGCTCCTGGGTCAGGGTCTGGACTACAACATGCCCCTTCAGATAGGGAAATCTATGTCCACACATGGTTCTCTATTCAAAATGATAATAGCATTTATTGCCAGAAACTGTGCTAAAGCCCGGCTTAGCTCTGACAACATCAGAAGGAGATAATGTTATCATTGTTATTTTATAGATGGAGAAACTGAAGTTTGGGGAAGTTGCTAAGTTTACAAGATAGAAAGTGGCAGAACCAGGATTCAAGCTGAGATGATCTGGCTTAGCTTCTGTGTCCTTAACCACTGTACAGGACTCCCTCTCTTATACTGTTAGCACAGGGGTCTCCCTTCCCCCACACTCAACCACCAGGAAGCCCTCAACCCCTATATCCTTCCTGACCTGGTGAAACAGTCACCCTTCCACTTGACTTTCATTTGGCTAAGATTTCATTTCCTTTGTAAGAAAGGAAAAGGAGCAAGGCCCTGGAGTTATGAGAGCCCAGGGGACAAGAATTCCAATTTTAGGGCATTTCACCTGAAAACCCTGCCTACTCCATTGGGGTTCCTTGCTTGCAGCCTGAGCTTCCCCTCTTCTCACCTTGGCTAAGGCTTTCAGGGGAACAGAGTAGTGGGGGTGCCTGCAACCAGGAATAGGGTTACATTCTCTCTGGGGCACAGGGCCCTGCCTTTCCTCACAAAACCAGGCCTCTACAGAACCTCAACCCAGTGAAGGCATTGTCGCCACCCATGGCCATGATTTGGCCTGAACCCCCAGCCTCTACCCTCACCCTTCAGTCTTGCTCTGGACAAAGGGACCTCTACGGAAGGCAAGGCTTTGGGGTTACTGCTCCCAGCTAGTCATTTTTAGCCAGAACAAGGTCAGAGTTCTTATTGTGGCTTTTTTTTTTTTTTCACAAGAGACTTTGGTTACAAAGTCCCCCTCTTGGCACATAATGATCCTACCTGAATCTAAGCCCCCAATTCAAGCAGCTCACCTCGTAGTGGCCCTGTTCCACACCTTGCAGAATCTTCTTCTATGGCCAGAGCAGAGAGGAAAAGCTGTCCATCCCTTGGGCAGATAAAGGGGCCAAGCAGGAAGCCCTGGGGCCCTGTTCTGACATCAGTGCCTAAGCCAGTCCGACAACAGCAACCCCTCCCCCTATAACTCTGGGTGTAGGTAAGAAGCCAGACACTAAGCTTGAGGACAAGGTGGGTAACTGGTGCCCTCTTTCCCCTCCTCCTGATATTCAACCCTATGCCACCCTGCTTGTGCTATCACTGCCACTTGCACCTGCTCTCAGCACCAGCTCTTCGCCTTTCACTGGCCTCCTGGGTGCTCAGATGCTTCAGTATATGGTCAGAGGACAGTGTCTTATTTCAATCCCTTTAGATTTAATGAGGTTTATTTTATAAATTAACATATGGTCTATATTGGTGGATATAATATGCAGACTTGCAAGTGTGTATTTTGCAGATTAGGGTATAGTATTCTACAGACATCAGTTAGTAAGGTGGTTGATACTGTTCAGATCATCTATGACTTTAATGGGTTTTTTTGTTCAGTTTTTCTGTCAATTGAGAGGAGAGTCAACACTTCTAACTATGATTATGGGATCTTCTATTTTTCCCTTTAATTCTGTCAAATTTCACTCTGGATATTGAAATTTCATTATTAGGTATATAAACATTTTATGATTATTATGTCTTTCTGATGAATTGAATTTTTTAAAGCCTCTTTTTTATCTTTATTTTGTTTATTTATTTTTATGTGGTGCTGAGGATTTAACCCAGAGTCTCACACGTGAGAGGCGAGTGCTCTACCACTGAGCCACAACTCCAGCCCCTGATGAATTGAATTTTTATCATTATGAATATTCCTCTGTACCTCTACTAATGCTTTTTGATTTGGAGTCTATTTTATCTGACCCATTTACTTTTAATCTATTTATGTCTCTATATTGGTTTTCATTTTTGAGCTGGTATCTCACTATGTTGCCCAGGCTAGTCTAGAACCTCTGGTTCCAAGTGATCTTTCACTTCTCAGTCTCCTCAGTATCTGTGCCTGGCTTTGTGTCTTAATATTTAAAGTGTATCTCTTACAGATAGTGTCGAGTTATGCTTTTAAACTCATTTTGGCATTTTCTGACTTTTAATCTGTTTTGTCCTTAGATATTTAATGTAATAATTGATATGGTTAGATTTAGGTCTACCATTATTTATTTGTTTTCTGTTTTTTCCTTCTGATTTTTGTTCCTTTGTTCTTTCATTCTTCTCTCTCTCTCTCTCTCTCTCTCTCTCTCTCTCTCTCTCTCTCCTTATTTGAACATTTTTAAGAATCCCATTTCAGGGCTGGGGATGTGGCTCAAGCGGTAGCATGCTTACCTGGTATGCGTGCGACCTGGGTTCGATCCTCAGCACCACATACAAAGATGTTGTGTCCGCTGAAAACTAAAAAATAAATATTAAAAATTCTCTCTCTAAAAAACAATTCCATTTCAATTATCTATTGAAAATTATCTGTTTTATATAGTAGTGTTTTCTCTGGGGATTACAATATAACTACTTAACTTTTCAGTCTACCAAGAGATGATGTTGTACAACTTCATGTAAACTGTAGCCTTGTGATAATATAGGTTCATTTGCCACTATCTCCTGACCATCTTTTATGCTGTTTGTCATATGGATTTTAACAACATATATTTTATGCTTCACAAGAGTTATATTTTTTGCTTTAAACTGTCCTACATGTTTTAAAGTAAGTGAGAAGAAAATCCATTTATATTTATTCTGATATTTACCATTTCTGATCCTCTTCATTCCTTTTTAAAGGTCTAAGATTTTTTTTCTCATCTTATTTTCCTTCAGACCAAAGAATTTTCTTCAGCATTTCTTGTGCAAATCTGCTGCTGAGGAATTATTTTAGTTTTATTTGGAAACACCTTTATTTTATCTTCATTCATCCTGTTGGATACAGTGTTCTGTATTAATATTCTTTTTTCTTATGGCTCTTCAAAGATTTTTCTCTACAAATGTCTGAGCTTCATAGATCCAGGTGAGAAGTCAACAACTTAAATTGTTATTCTCCACATTATAATGTGTCATCTCTGGCTGCTTTAAAGATTGTCTTTATCTTTGCTTTCAGTAGTTTGATTATGATGTGGTTTTCTTCACATTTATCTTATGCTTCCCTGGTATTTTTTAATCTAATTTTTGTCCTTTACCAACTTTTGCCATTTTTCCTTTGCATTTTTTCCTGTTCTACTTTCTTTCTCCTCTTCTTCTAGAACTCCGGCTAATACTGTCACCTTAACATTGTTTGATTAGAATTTTTTAGAGACTGTTAGGTCTTAATAATTATTTGATTTCATTGACCTCTTTTTATGACACCCCAAATTTACTATTAAGCTCACTCTTTGATTGTTGATTTTAATTTTTTTAGTTCTAGAATTTCTATTTTTAAGTTTTCTTTTTTTTCCTCCCAAGTTCCTTATGAATATTTTTTTCCTTGAAGTCCTCTGTAGATGTTTATAACATCTGACCCAAAGTCACCCCTGCTCCCAACACTTGGGCGATCCTAGCATCTATGTCTACTCACTTTGTGTGTGTTTGTGGGGGTTGTACAGGGACTGAACTCATAGGCATCTGGCCACTGGGCCACATCCCCAGCCCTATTTTGTATTTGATTTAGATACAGGGTCTCGCTGAGTTGCTTAGCACCTTGCTTTTGCTGAGGATGGCTTTGAACTCACGATCCTTCTGTCTCAACCTCCCAAACTGCTGGGATTATAGGTGTGCGTGGCAGTGCCCAGCTATTTCTATTCACTTTTTTAAAAAATTGTTTTATAGTTGTAGATGAACAGCATGGCTTTATTTTTATTTAATTATTTTTAATGTGGTGCTGAAGATTGAACCTGGTACCTCACGTGTTCAATACAAGCTCTCTGCCATTAAACTACAGCCCCAGACCTTCTGTTCACTTTTATACTGTTGAATTACATTTTCTTTTTTCCTTTTTGCATATCTTGGATTTTTAAAAATCACATACTGGCCTTCAGGGATGATACGTAGTAGAGATTCTGGATTCCTTTATCTTTCCCTGAAGAATGTAGATTTTTGTACTAGCAGACAATTGAATTAATAGTTTGAATGTGACCTCAAATTTGTGGGGTCTTGGTTTAAAACTCTATTACAGTGATTCTAAAGTTTTATCCTTATTATTTAGGGTGAATTCCTCAGTTCTCAGGTATAGTCTTCTAAGGCATGAATCCTGTGGTATTTTAGTGGACAGTCCAAGGCATTTATCAAACCCCTATCATTTGTGGAAATTAAACTACAAATTATGAAATTCTTTTTGGTAGTCAGTAGCTGAAGTATATGTTATTTTCTTTTTGCCTTCCAGCTGTTGCTTTCTACTTGGGTTCTTGGAGTTGCATCCAGTGGATATGCACTAAGGGAGCATTCAAAGACTTTTGAGGGTTTCATGTGTAGATTTAGGGGATCACTCTATGAAGATCCCTCTTTTCTGGGATATCTTTCATCAATTTATAGCTGCTCCAGAGATCAGCAGAGTAGAACAAGTAGATCAGGGAGAAGGAGGAAGGGAAGGAAAGGAGAGGTATGGAAAAATGAGATTGATCAAATTATGTACATGTATAATCAGCCCCACCATAAAATATAGTTATAATGCACTATAATTTTTAAAAATACATTTCTTAAAAATTAAATCTTGCGGGGCTGGGTTATGGCTCAGTGGTAGAGCACTTGCCTTGCAAGTGTGGAGCCCTGGGTTTGATTCTAAGTACCACATAAAAATAAATAAATAACATAAAGGTATTGTATCCATTTACAATTGAAAAATATTTTAAAAATCAAATTTGGGTCTCTTTTCAAGGTGGTTCATTCAGTTTCTATGCTGCATGCCTTGCTAATTTATCACTCTAACAAATTCTTGCTTATAAAAAAAATTAAATCTCTGGAATGGTTAAAAAATTTTTGAAGCTGCTCTAAAAACTCTGAACTTTACCCACTGTTATCTTAAGCTAATAAGTCTGTGGCTTTCTGGATCAAGTGTTTGCCACTCTGTTAGTCACTATGTAGATTGGAGCGTTCCCTAAGAGGAAAGCCTTGGAAATATAATCTCATTCAGTGCAATTCTGTTCTTTCAAGGGCTAAATCTTCAGGTTCTACTGGCTCTTGATTACTCTCCAATTCCTCCAAATCATTTTCAAAATTTTATGTTTTAAGTTGATGTTCAGTAAAACTATTTTTTATACCTTTTGTGAATTTTATACGGGCATAGATTCATCATAAAAAGATTAATATTTTCACACAACAGAACAGTTCCACCATACTAAAAATCTAATCCTTTTTAATGTCTTGTCCTGGTCTGATCCACTCGTCACAAATAATGAACTAATATTAATATTATTAATTAACTGTCAGATCGGTGGCAGTGACTTAGGAACAAAGCACCAAGCATCCCGTGTGGGCAAAAGTAACATCAATCAGGCACTCACTGAACTGCCTGTCAATCAGCAGGGTCTCCTGGCCAATCCTGGATCTTAGCCAGTTCCCTAGACCACTGGGACAAGGGACTTTAAACATCCCTTTTCCTGTCCCAAGCCCTTCCCTTCCTGCTGTAAGCCCCATAAAATTCCAGTCCAGTCAAGGCCCTATGTGGTTTCTCCTCAGACCCTCTTCCTACTGTCGGTCTTATAGAGTTCCGCCTGGGAGTGACATCTCAATAAAGCCTTGTTCAGTGGCCTTTTAAAATCTGCCTCCTTTTGTCTGACCTTAAATTAACTAAGGTCCATAATTAATTCACATTTCCTTAGTTTGGGCTTAAAATCCTTTTTTTTTTTTTTTTAATTATTTTGGTTTTGGAGATTGAACCCAGGACCTCATGAACACAAAGCACATACTCTATCATGTCCCCTAAAGACCTTTTTTTGTTGTTGTTCCAAGATTCCATCCCTGGTGCCATATTACATTTAGTTGTCATTTCTCCTTGAAATGACTCATCACCTTGGTTTTAATTTGTTGAATTGCCATCTATATAATCTCTTTGGTGAAGCACTTGTCCAAGTCTTTTGCCCACTTTTCTATTTGATGTCTAATTTACACACCATCAACTATATCATCTAAAAATGTATATAATTCAGTAGGGTTTTTTTGTCATATTTACAAGCTGGTGCACAATCACAACCATCTAATTCTAGAATATTTTCACACAACTCCCTAAAATATCCCATTCCACTCCCCATTCTCTTTTTCTAATAACCCCCAATCTGTTTTTGTCTCTATAAACTTATCTCTCTCTTCTGGCTATTTTGTTGTCTTTTATGCTGGAGGTTTTTACATAGCATATCATCAGACTCATCCATGTTGTGGCATTTATCAGTATTCCATTCCTTTTTTTTTTTTTTTGTACCAGAGATTGAACCCAGGGAGCTTAGCCACTGAGCCTCATCTCCAGCCCTTTTTTATATTTTATTTAGAGATAGGGTCTCTCTGTGTTGCTTAGGGACTTGCTAAGTAACCAAGGTTGGCTTTGAACTCACATTCCTGCCTCAGACTCCCAAGGCATTGGGATTATAGTCATGCAATACCACACCTGAATTCCATTCCTTTTTATGGCTGAATAATATTTCATTGTATAGAGATACTGCATTCTGTTTATCCAATTATCAGTTGATAGACATTTGGGTTGTTTCCAAAATTTGAATATTATAAATAAGTCTGCCATGAACATTCACATGTGAGTGTTTGAACATGTATTTTAAATTGTTTTGAATATATACTTAGAAGTAAAATTGCTGGGTCACATGATAATTCCATGTTTGATTTTTTGAGGACGTACCTAACTGCTTTCCAAAGCATCTGCACTGTTTTATGTTTTCATTAGCAGTGTTTCAGTTTCAGCATATATTCACCATCACTTAAAAAAAATTATAGCCATTCTAGCAAGTATGAAGTGCTGCTACCCTATGGTTTTTAATTGTATTTCCCAGATGATTACTGATGCTATGCATTTTTTCATGTGCTTATTGACTTTTTATATATCTTCTTTGGCGATCTTACTATTTTTAATTTGGTTGCCTTTTTATTGCTAACTTGAAAGAGTTCTTTGTATGTTCTGGATACTACACATTAACAATATGTATGGTTGGCAAATTTTCTCCTATTCTGTGCATTGTCTTTTCACTCTCTTTGATAGCGTCCATTGATAAATAAAATTTTTTTACTTGGAAGTACTCCAGTTCTTTGGTGGGAGGGGTTTGCTTATGCTTTTCATGCCATAACTACTGCCTAATACAATGTCACAATTTTTTGGGGTGTGTGAGTATTGTGCTGAAGGTGGAACCCAAGGCCTCTCATTTGCTAGGAAAGTACTCTACCACTCTCAAGGTCACAAAAATTTATACCTGTTTTCTCCTAAGAGTTTTCTAGTTTAACTCTAACATTTAGGCCTTTGATCCATTTTGAGTTAATTTTTGTATATGCTGTAAGGGTCCAACTTCATTCTTTTTCATGTGGTTATTAAGGTTTTACAGCACCATTTGTACAAATAGTCTTGTCTTCACTGAATGATCTTGGGACTCTTGTTAAGAATCAATTTGGTTGGGTTTTTTGGTTGTTGTTTTTTGTGGTACTGGGGATTAAATCCACAGTCCAACACATGCCAAGCAAGCACTCAAACACTGAGCTATATCCCAACCCCTGAGAATCAATTGACTATAGATTTTCAGTTCTATTCTATTGACCTATATGTATATACTTATGCTAGTACCATACTATCTTGATTATTATAGATTTGTAATAGGCTTAAATTTGGGCAATGTGAATTCTCCAATGTTGTTGTTCTTTTTCAAGATTGTTTTGCCTATCTAGGATCACTTGCAATTCTAATGATCCTAGAATTTTTAGGATGAGCTTTTCTGTTTCTGGAAAAGGCAGTTGGAATTTTCATCATGGTTGTATCAAACCACAGATCAATGTAGAAAGTGTTGGCATCTTAATATTGTCTTCTAGTCAAAGAAATAGGGGACATCTTCATACTATTTAGGTCTTCTCTAATTTCTTTCGAAAATGTTTTGTATTTTCAGTGTACAAGTCTTATAGTTCTCTGTATGGCTTGTGTGCGGTGTATGTGTGAGGGACTGAATCCAGAGCCTCACAGATGCTAGGCAAGCCCTCTATTACTAAGTCATACCCCCAGCCTTAAGTATTCTGGTAGATTCTTTTGTAAAAGGAATTGTTTTCTGAGTTTCATTTTCAAATTGTTCATTAGTATTATATTTTTGTGAACTGATCTCATATCCTCCAACGCTACTCAACTTTTGTACCAGTTCTATTAGCTTTTGTGTGAATATGGATCCTTTAAGATTATCTACATATAAGATCATGCATCTTCAAATAGAGACAATTTTACATCTTTTCCAATATGGATGCTGTTTGTTTTTCTTGCCTAATGCCTTTGATAAGGTGTTGAATAGGGGAAACAAGGGTGGACATCCTTGTAGTATTCCTGATGTTGGAGGTGAAGCTTTCAGGTTTTTATCATTAAGTATGATGTTAGCTCTGGGTTGTGTGTATTAGTATTTTCGTAACTTAATAATGTTAGTTCTGTATAGCTGTATAGCGCTCTATTGGAGCCTGAAGCAAAAGAAAAAAGTGTGCCCCTGGTTTTAATAATAATAAAAAAGAATTATAAATTATATATAACATAGAATTTATCATTTTAACCATTTCTTTTCTTTTTTTGGGGGGGAGTGGGTACTGGGGATTGAACTCAAGGGCACTCGACCACTGAGCCACATCCCTAGTTTGTATTTGATTCAGAGTCAGGGTCTCGCTGAGTTGCTTAGCACCTTTATTTTGCTGAGGGTGGCTTTGAACTCATGATCCTGCTGCCTGAGTCTCCTGAGCCCCTGGTTTTACAGACATGTGCCACTATGCCCAGCCTCATTTTAAAGATTTCTAAGTGTACAGTTCAAGGGCATTTAGTACATTTATATTGTTGTGCAACTATCACTATTTATTTTCAGAACTTTTTCATCTTTTCAAACAGAAACAACTAGTATTCTGTTACATCAATCCAATCTGTCAAAATCCTTACCTCATTGTGTGAGGCCATTGTAGTGACATAAAAGATAAGGATAGTACATAGATACAAAAACTATCTCCTGAAATATTAGTAAATTGAATTTAGAAATGAATCAAAAATCATGACCAAGTTTGAAGTCTAGGGTCTTACATTTTCTCTCATATGTAGAAGCTAGAGAGAAATGAGGAATTTTAAAATGAAGGATCTCATGAAAATATAAGGGAGAACTGTGTAGTAGAGGAAGGGAATTAACTTAGAGGGAAGAGGTATGAGAAAGGGGAGGAACTGAGGAAAAAATTGATCAAATTATGTTTTATGCATGTATGAATATATACAGCAATGAATTCCAGTTTTATGTATAACTATAATGTATCGATTATAAAAACAATAAATAAATTTAAGGAATGCTAGTATGTTGTAGTGTGAACTGATCAATATAATCAATGTCATAGACATAGTTTATAGATTATAGGAATAAGGTAAGATATCATAGGTAAGCAACAGTAAGACATAAGTTCATAGATAAGTTCATCAGGAGTAAGCCTAAGTAATAGTAACAAAATCATGTAACTATAAGACATAGGATTTAAGCCACAGGAAAAAAAAATATGGAACAGTGAAAGGTGATAAGTCAGTATGCCAGTATAGTTATAGATAAATATAGGCTGATAGGTTAATATAGACAAGGTTAAATCAATATAGTTGTGAACAATTGTATTAGCTTAAACATGTAGATATAAGGCTTAGAGATATCAGTAGTAAAATGATGAGTAAATGAGATAACTGCAAGCATCAAATAAGTCACTAGTACTGGAATAGTGGGAATGGAGTCACTGTGGCTATATGAACAAAAAGTGTAGCCGTAGGGACTACATCTTAGCTGTTTTAGACTCCATCTTAGTTTTTCTGTTACTTCTCCTATGAAGAGGGAACTGCATGACCCATTTCTGAGAAACAGAAATGAAAGCTGTCTTCTTTTAAAAATTGTTTTTCCATACTTTGTACCCCACATAATGTACCCAACTCAGGATATGGTGTTGGTCGTGGTGAGCTACAAGCTGGGTTTGAGTACATTTATGGGTCTATGTGACTTTGAAATAGATTTTCGCCCCTGCTCAGCTGAAACTCAGGATACAGTTGTCTAACACTTGTTGGGACCCCAGATGCAGTTAAGCTAACTGCTTTTTTTAGCTTCTATAACTTGCTTGCTTGCTGACTGGAAAATTCCAGCCCTGCTTAGGTCCCACTAATTACTGTTTTAACTTCTATGATTGGGTTGCTTATATGACACTAAACAAGCCACTGAGTTTTGGTTTTTGTCTTTAAATTCCCAAGTCACAGGCCAGGAAATTGCTGTTCTCCCACAGAGCATCAGTTGCTATGGGTGGGTGACAGTCCCTGGTCATGTAAATAAAGCTCTCTTTTGTTTGAATTTGGACTTAGAGTGCAGCTCCCCAGGACAAGTAGAGTTAGGAGATCAGAGGGACGGAGGAGTAGAGAAAAAGGGGTTTAAAATGGAGTAAATTGTTAAATATATCTTTGAATATGTCAAAATTATTTATATATTATTTATTACTATAATACACTAGTAAAACAACACTTACTTTTAGAAATAATAAATGATACTTGATATTCAGAATTATAATTCTAATATAAATCCTATATAAACTTGGTGTTTCATTTTACAGATGGGAGTCTGAGAAATAGAATATGTTACTGAAGCCAGATTTAAAGTTAGGTAGTCAGTGTAGTTAGATAAATTGGGTCTAATATCGAGTAAGATCTAAAATGGAGGCCATGTTGAGAATGAATTCCAGGAAACGCAGGACAACTCATGGAATATTAATGAAGTCCAGGAAAAAGCCCAAGGCCAGAGCCCATCCCAAAGAAGTGTTAATGAACAGCCCCCAGCAAACATGAAGGTGCTGACTCAGAAGTCCTTCCTGACCAGATTACTTCTTTGGCCCACCTGTGTCCCACCCCTTGGGCCTTTTCACCTACATTCCATCACTGAAGGAACTATAAAAATGGGAAACAACCGCACTTCCACGGATTCCATCTCTTGAGTCCCCTTCGTCCTCCAGGAGAAGTCTTTTCTGCTGTCCTTTAATAAACTTCTATTTTCCACTCTAAACTTGCCTCGGTGTGCTTCTCTGGTGTTATACTTCAACATTGGGGAAGCAAGGACTCGTCACAGGTCAACAGCGGTAACATTACCAGTTCCAGTCACATAACCCAGGTCTGCTTGATTTCAAAACCTCTGCTCTTTAATGACTATTGGTCACAGAGGGTTTAACCCACAGTGACATAGGAGACATATAGGATACTGATATACCTAGCCTAGTTATCTCATTAGATTAGAAGCCAGCTTGTCACAAGTTATGAAGGATTCATTTCTGTTTTCTGTAAAAATATCAGGATGTCTGTATGGCCTGGCCATTAGTTGATGTTGTAAAGCTGATTGGAATGCCTGCCCGTGCCCTGAACTCACCCAGGTCTGGTTTTCCCTGACCATATAACAACCCTTTCCTAAACCTTAGTGACGCCTCATAAATTCTGGCCCTCCCTGGCCAGATAACGACCCTCTCTGAGTCTCTAAGATCTCCATAAATTCTGATGCCGGGGCCAGCAAAAATGTAAACTTGTGTTATGCTCTTCAGAATGTTGTTATCTGTAACCCCCCCCTTTGTGTAACTTTTTGGGTTATAAAACTGGGCCACAAAGAAGCCTCGGGGCTGTCTTGTTCCCGCTGTTTTGGGAGGGAGAGGCAGCCCGGCCGGTCGAAATAATAAGCTTGCTTTAATTTGATTTTAATTGGAGTCAGTGGTCTTTTCTTGCGTCCTGGTCTAACAATACATTGTTGCTATGGGCAAAAGGTGTGACTTATGCAGTCCAGGGAAAGAAAGAAAGAATGTCCACATGCTTCTGCCCTAGTCAATGCTTTATTCACTCAAATCACTCAACATAATTTCATTCTATGGGTTCTTTTTTCTTTTTAATATTTTTTAGTTGTTGATGGACCTTTATTTTTATTTATTTGTACGTGGTGCTAAGAATTGAACCAAGTGACTCACGCATACTAGGCAAGTGCGCTACCACTGAGCCACAACCCCAGCCCCCATATATAGGTTCTTGTTTTTTTTTTAATATTTATTTTTTAGTTGTACACAATACCTTTATTTTGTTTATTTATTTTTATGTGGTGTTGAGGATCAAACCCAGGGCCTCCCAGGGCCTCCCAGGGCCTCCCAGGGCCTCGTGCATGCCAGGCGAGTGCTCTATGCTGAGCCACAACCCCAGCCCCTATAGGTTCTTAATCAAGGAAACTGTTAGATTGGTTTGAGGTGATTAAGCAACACATGCGCGAGAAAGAACCATCAATCCAGTGCAGACAGATCCGCCTGTCAATCAGTGGGTCTCCTGGCCAATCCTGGATCTTGGCTAGCTACCCCCAACCAACCCCAGTCCCAGGGACTCTAAAAACCTCCCTTTCCTGTCCCAAGCCCTTCCTTCCTGTCCTAAGCCCAATAAAAATTCCAGTCTGGTTCAGTACCAGTCTGGTCCGCCCATACGCTCTTCTTACTCAGTCTGAGAATTCCATTGGAGAGCGGAATCTCAATAAAGCCTCATTCAGCAGCCTTTTTAAATCTGCCTCCTTTTGGTCACTGCTGCCTGATCTTACAAAAATGGCAATCCTTAATGCTAGGCACTGCAATAGACACAATCAATTCACAGCAAACAATTCTAGATCAATTAATTCACAGCAAACAATTCTAGATTAATTCTAAGCACTGCAAACACACTTAATCATGATAGGCTAATGACAGACATTCCCTCTGCATGCTAAGTTCAAGTGTCAGATCAAAAGTCTTAAGCCTTAGTCTCTAAGTACAGCAGATGCACACTCACTCAGACCATGGTGATCAGGTCCAGAACCAAGGCCGGCTTCTCCTGGGGTGGAACTGACAGCTGGTTGAGGAGAGAGTCATAAGAAGTTGCAGCTCTCACCAGGGTCAAGATGTGGCTGTAGAGTTGGAGAGCTGTGATGAAAATGCAGAGGATCAGCAAACCATGAAAGGTGTTGGGATGTCAGTCCGGGTCCTCATCAGGCTCTCAGAGTGAAGATATCATTGTCGTGTAAGGGTCCGGTGAAAAATCGGAGGAAGAGACCACCAAGAGACTGACTCATGCAATTGCAGAAGGGGATTTATTTATTTATTTATTTATTTTAAAGAGAGAGTGAGAGAGGAGAGAGAGAGAGAGAGAGAGAGAGAGAGAGAGAGAGAGAGAGAGAGAGAATTTTTAATATTTATTTTTTAGTTCTCGGCGGACACAACATCTTTGTTGGTTATGTGGTGCTGAGGATCGAACCCGGGCCGCACGCATGCCAGGCGAGCGCACTACCGCTTGAGCCACATCCCCAGCCCCCAGAAGGGGATTTATTGAGGATCCAATTCAGTGCGCTGAGGCTCCAGGCTCACTCAAGAAGGGAGAGCAGCCCAGATCCCCGAGCAGAGGTTAAGCAGTGCTTAAGTACACTTTTTGGGGAGGGTGGAGGCTTTGCATACATCAGGACAAATCATCATGAGGCGCGGGGAAAATCAAACAACAATTCTTAAACTTGATTAGTACATTCATTGGCGGGAACAGGTTGGGTGGGGGTGATTGGTCACTGCTAGGGGGTGGGGTACACATTCAAACTGACTGGTTCGGGCCCTGTATGCTTACGTGACAAGCTGCACAGGGCCCTAGGCTAAATGGCCAGTAAGGCGTTGTCTTAACTGCCTCAGGAATTTCAGGTTCTGGTTGTAGCAGAGGAACTTAACAATACCTGGTCCTTCACTTTTTTTTTTTTTTTTTTTTATTGTTGGTCGTTCAAAACATTACATAGTTCCTCATACATCATATTTCACAGTTTGATTCAAATGAGTTATGAACTCCCAATTTTATCCCGTATACAGATTGCTGTATCACATCAGTTACCCTTCCATTGATTGACATATTGCCTTTCTAGTGTCTGATGTATTCTGGTCCTTCACTTTTTAACTCAGGCCTTGCAGCTTAGAAACTTTACAATGCCTGGTCTTTTACATTTTAACTCAGGCTTTGCAGCTTAGAAACTTTACCCTTTCAGTCGGCTGGCTGAATGTCTGTTCATTTGCTTTATTATTTATACCAAATTTGGGGGCTTTTGACCCCCCTTTCAATCCTTATCAGCTGCCACTAGATCTCTCAGTGACATCATTTACCCTGGGGTTAAAACATCTGGTCTGGTGGTCCCCACTCTGATCTTCTCGAAAGCTGCCAGAGACTTCACTCTTGAGTTTATCAGGGTGGGGAGATTTTTTTTTTTTTGACATAAGATTTATGTCAAAAAAAAAAAAATTAGTGACTTGTTTGTGCCTGAGGGCCATAATGGAGGGCTCCGTTAGTCCTGCCTGAGGTTTCAAACTACAGTTTTTTTTTTTTTTTTTTAAATGGCATTGCTACCGCTCAGGCCTAAGGCCAGCCTCACACACATAGAACAAATCAGGTAAGCTCCCCTCCAGGGATTTTTGCTTAGAAAGTGAAGGAAGGAGTTAATTGACAGGCCAGGACTGGAAGAGACAAATGAGGTACTCATCTTGGGCACAAAAGATCTGATAATCAAGATAAATAATACTTTCATGTACATTTTAAAAATCAAAATTCATGTAAAAAAATCCATGATGAACAAAATAGTATAATTTAAAATAAAGACAAGTGCTGTACAGAGCATATTGGAGCCTGAGGCAAAAGAAGAAAAAAAAAAGCATGCACCTGAACCTATCATATATATTGTTTTTTAAAAAACTTTATTTATTTTATTTTAATTTTAATTGATTTTTTAAAAAATAAATGACTGTGGAATGCCTTACAATTTTTTTTGAGAGAGAATTTTTAATATATATATATATATATTTTTTTTAGTTTTCGGCGGACATAACATCTTTGTTTGTATGTGGTGCTAAAGATCAAACCCCGGGCCGCACGCATGCCAGGCGATCATGCTACCGCTTGAGCCACATCCCCAGCCCACATTACAATTCTTATTTCACATATACAGCACAATTTTTCATATCTCTGGTTGTATACAAAGTACATTGATACCAATTCGAGTCTTCATACATGTACTTTGGATAATGATGTCCATCACATTTCACCATCCTTGCTATTTTAATTTTTTTTGTTGTTGTAGTTGGACACAATACCTTTATTTTATTTATTTTTATGTGGTGCTGAGAATTGAACCCAGTGCCTCACACATGCTAGGCAAGTGCTCTACCATTAAGCCATAACCGCAGCCCCATGTTATTCCCATTTTATAAAGAAATTTATCAGGAGAGGTTATCTAACTGCCCAAGGTCTCCGGCTCTGCTGGTGTTGTGAGGGGGCAAAATTTCGACAGATGCAGTTGAGGGAGTGAAAAAAAGAATGTCGGGCTGGGGTTGTGGCTCAGCGGTAGCAGTAGTGCACTTGCCTGGCATGTGTGAGGCACTGGGTTCAAGTCTCAGCACCACATATAAATAAATAAAATAAAGGTTTATCAACACTAAAAAAAAAATGTCCACACAATTCTGCCCCTTTCAATGCTTTATTCACTCAAATTACTCAATACAATTTCACTCTATAGGTTCTTAATCAAGAAAACGACAATCCTTAATGCTAGGCACTGCAATAGACATAATTAATTCACAGCAAACAATTCTAGATTAATTCTAAGCACTGCAAACACACTTAATCATGACAGGCTAATGACAGACATTCCCTCTGCATATTAAGTTAAAAAGTCTTAAGCCTTAGGCTTTAAGTCCAGCAGATGCACACTCACCCAGACCACGGTGATCAGGTCTGGAACCAAGGCAGGCTTTTCCTGGTGTGGAGTGGACAACTGGTTGAGGAGAGGGTCATAGGGAGAAGTTGTGGCTCTCACCAAGATCCAGAGTTTGAAAGCAGTGAGGATCATTTAGAGGATCAGGAAAATGATAACAAGTGATGGGATATCAGTCCAGGTCCTCATCAGGCTTTCCAGCTCAAGGGCATCCTTGTTTTGGCTGGCTGAATCCCTGTTCATTAGCTCTATTATTTATACTAAATTTGGGGGCTTTTGATCCCCCTTTAAATCCTTATCAGCTACCACCGGATTTCTGCATGACATCATTTACCCTGGGGTCAGAAACATCTGGTCTGGTGGTCTCCACTCTGATCTTCTCACCTTTCCTTCTTATCAGGTGAAGACAGCCTGCCAGAGGCTTCTCTCTGTTTATCAGTGTGAGGGAAGTAACTTGTCCATACTGGAGGGCTCTGTTAGGTGTGCCTGATGAGACTGGAGTTTTCAAACTGGACTTTTTAAAATGGAGTTGCTTAGGCTTAGGCCTAAGGCCATCCTCACAGTTGGGTAGTAGAAGCCAAGACTTAGAGCTTGTATTATTGTTCTCATTTTTTTTACTAGTAATAAATTTAATTATTTAATCAGGTATTCTTATTATTTTTTAATTATTGATGAACCTTTATTTTATTTATTTATTTATTTATATGTGATGCTGAGAACTGAACCCAGTGACTCACACATGCTAGGCAAGCGCTCAACACTGAGCTACAACCCCAGCCCCAGGTCTTATTCTTTTACATGGTTTGTCTATGACTCCATCCATTATATGTTAATATTGCCATTATTTAGACTCTTCAAAAGAGAATGAGTTTTTATCTTGCATGTAACCCTGAACGTACATGTGTCTGGATTAGGTCATCTGTGTTGAACTTGGAAAAACCTTTAAGGCACATCTGTGGAATTCTGCATTTGCTTTTATTTGTGGATTTGATATCCCTGTAGGAAAAATAGAGAACTGATCCTATTCTGGATCTTATCCCCACACAAGGATCTGAACACTCATAATTAGGATATTTAGGGATCTAAGTTGAAGGAATAAAAAAAGATTCTGGGATCTGAGAGGCATGCTTTTTATTTAATAAGTTTTTTTCATCTACAAATGACCCATTATCTATTTGTTATTGACCTGGCATTACTAGCTGAGAAAAGTATCAGATAATCTGATCACATGCAGGTTATACTCTGTAATGCATATCCCAAGGCATTCTGGGCTAGGTATTCTGGCCCAGGTTTGAAGCTGTCAGATTGCTATTTGTAATAAGATCTGAGGCAAGATCCTCACAATAATGAGAAGTGAAAAACATCCCTGAAACCTACAAGGAATACACACATAAATGAGAAATGTCTTCAATCAAAGTTTTGAAAGTAAGTAGTAAAATCACATGTGAGGCTGAAATGGAAAACCCTGTGAAAAATCTTGAAAAATACAAAGTAAAGTTGATCCTTATACAATTCACAAACCACACATTGACCTTTATTTCTAAATTTTTGGGCTTGCTAATTAAATTTAATTAAATTTAATGTCTCAGAGTGAAGAAATAGTTTGTTTACTTTATAACCATAGAAAAAAGCTAGGTAAAACACTGAAGAAAAATTGAGGGGAAAAAAACAAAATGCCTTCTACCACTAATTTTTTTTCCAGGTTAGTAAAGCTAAAACAAGGACTGAGACTCTTCAGCTGTCCCTGAAAGTGTCCAATGGATAACTAAAGGCAGACTAAAAAATTCAGCATCTTTGCCTCCATTTTCTATCTGTCTCCTTTGCTGTGAGTTACCTTGGATTCCCAGGAAGAGGACTGAAGAATAAACATCTTGTAATGACTTGAAACTATGCCCCAAGCAACAGCAACTTTCTCATCTCAACAAGACCCTGCCCAACCAATCCTAATAATCAACCAAACCACAGTTTGACCAAGACTGCTTGACTATGCATATTCTGGTCCCCTTGTCTATGTAATCTGGAAGCTCATATCAATACCCCTGAAGACAGGGCTATGTAACAGCATTTTTTTCCCCTATGTAACAGCACCGATTAAAGCTCCTTTCCTTCTTTTTAATCCTTGCTTCTCTGTTCAGTCTTTGGAGTGAATAGCTATATCTGATTTGTTGGTACTCTAGAGTCAGGCCTCTGGCCTAGGAGGCTAAAGTCACAGAAATAACTTCTCAAGTGTTTTTGCTACATCAAGGAAGTGAAACCATAGGATGCAATGATCTATATCTTATTCCAAACAGAAATAAGGAAAAATGGCATCTTAACATTTTTTTATAAATGTCATAAGAATAGAATAGCTCTTACTAAGAAATTATGGGTTGTTCTGTTTGGAAAAAAATATATACCATCCAGGCATTGTCATTGCTGGTATTCTTCATTTCCTTAGGTAGATTCAGAGCTCCATCTACTGTTATTTTCCTTCTTTCCGAGTGGTATTATTTAGGTGTTTTTTTTTTTTTTTTTTTTTTTTTTTTTTTTTTTTTTTTTTTTTAGTGCTGGGGATTGAACCTGTGATAGTAAAAGCAAATGTGACTCCATTTTGTTTTGTGACTCCATTCTGTAAAACAACCATGCCAAGTAGAAGGGTCATGACTGGGGCAAGATGTTCTTTTCCTTTTGCTATAGAAACCTTTAAGAACACAGAACTACCCAAAGGGGCATTGTTTCTATAACTAGGGTAACAGGGGCTCTGTTTCTGTAACTGGGATGATTGGGTTAACTAAGATTGGTTAGGCTTATATGGAACGCCCTTGCAATTGTTCTGGGCTGATCAGGGGAACAGCTTTATGTTCTGGTCAGTCGCCACTGGTGTGCTTCAATAAAGGCTTGATTCGATTATATGTGAGTGGTTTGGAAGTCAGTTTATGAAACCCCGGGACGAAGCTTTAACTATAACAAACCTAGGGCTTCATACGTGCTAGGCAAGTACTATCATTGAGCAATATCCCCAGCCCCTCTTTTAGCTTTTTAAAATGTCTTTAAAAAGTCTTCATTTCACCTTCATTTTGAAAGAAGTTATAAATTGGTATAGAATTCTAATATTAATAGGTTTCCCCAACCCCCAATCCCACCCCTCAGTAGTCCTTCAGAGGTATTTCCCCCCAGTCTTTTCTCTTGGGTTATTTCCATTGAGTTATCTATTGTCAATGGTATCTTCATTCCCCTGTGTTTTCTTTCCCCTCTGGTTGCTTTTTCATTTTTCTTTCACTGGTTTAGAGAAATTTGATTATGATATGCCTTTATCTAGTTTCCTTTCCGCTTGTTGTTCTGAGCTTCTTCCATCTGTGGCTTTACAACATTTATCCATTTTGGAAAATTTTTGGTCACTATTTCTTTAATCTTTTTTTTCTGTCCTCCTCTTTCTCATGTCCTTCAGATCATTTGGAGTTGTCCATAGCTCACTGGTCCTCTGTTGATTTCCAAAATTATTTACTCCCCCTCCATGTTTCATGTTAGATAGTTTCAATTACTATGCTTCAAATTCACTAATTTTCTGTAGTGTGTAATCTGTCATTAATCCAAGTTTATTTTAAATCTCAGACAGATTTTTCATATCAAAAATCTCAATTGGATATTTTTATTTTCCACTTCTCTTGTTAATTTTTGAACATACAAAATATAAAATATAACTTCTAACATTCTTTTCTACCAATTCTAATATCTCTGTTAGTTCTGGGTTAGTTTTGATTTATTTATTAATTACAATATTATGGATTATATTTTCCTACCTGAGTTCAATTGAATTATCATTCACTTCATTATGGGTTGTAGTTTCTTTGCATGCCTGGTAATTTCAACTGGATGTTAGACATTGAGATTTCATATTTTTAATTGCTGATTATTTTTCATTATTATAGAGCTTTTGGAGATTTTTTTTGAAGATGTAGTTAAATTACTTGGAAACAGTTTAATCATTTTAGATTTTGCTTTTAAAATGTGTTAAGTGGAACTAGAATTGCGTGTTTTGTCGAGGAATAATTATTCCTCACTACCAAAGCCAGATTTTTTTTATTTTTAGCAATCTCCCTGATATCCACTGAATTATTTTTCTTGCTGGTAAATTGGCATTATTCTTGGCCCTTTGTGAGCACTGGTACTATTTGTTCTAATCCTTCCAGCTGGTTCTTTTCATGGCGTCAGGTAATTTTTTTCATACAAATGAACCTATCAGTACTCAGCTCAATCTTCAAGATGAGACCTTGGCAGATCTGTTTCTCTCCTCTCTGGTACAGGGTCCTAAAATTTCTAACTGCCTTAATTGTATAGGACTCTTAACTTCCATCTCTTCAATTAAGTGAGCCTATTCTGCTCTTCCTGGGTTCTCTTTCTTCTAACCGTTTGGAAACTTTCAAAACAGTAAACAGGGTCAATCATAGCGCTCTTCTTATCTCTTCATCTTTCAGAGATTTCTGTCTTTCATTGTCTTATGTTCAGTACCTTCAAATCTGTTGTTTATGTACTTTGTTCTGTTTATTGTTATTTCAGGCAGGAGGGTAAATCCAGTTCCTGTTAACTCCATCTTGGCTGGAAGCAAAAGTTCACATTTATTGTAATTCTTCACTCAACAATGTATACTATGTTCCTGGCATTTGAGTATGAAGAAGCTTTTGTTTCAGGACATATAACAAATAGCCCAGAAGGAAACTATTATAAATATCTGTACAAATGCTACTAGAGATTATATAAAGGGATTAGGTTACCCCAAGTAGGTGTCAAAGAGGAGATATTTAAACAAGAACTTGAAGACTGAGCAATAGTCCTTGAGGGCAGGATCTTGACTATGAGTGAACTCTGACCATAACTCCCAGTACACTTTAGCTTCATCAGTGATAGGGAACTGGGCAAAAGCAGACTTCAGTGTGAACACTAGAAAGTACTTCTGTACATCTTTCAAAGTTCAGAATCAAATGTGTAGTTTTCAATAGTCTTTTCATCTCCTTCCATTTTCAGCATACTTCATTTGCAACATGTTCACAAGGCATTGTAATCATTTCCCAGCTATAATAGAGGCAAGCTCATTCATCTTTATATCCTGGGTTTTTAATGCAAAGGAAATTTTGATAAGTGTTTGGTAAACGAATGAATGAATCACCAGTGAGCTAAAATAATAGGATTCGTTCCCTTTCTACAAAAAGTATGTATGCTTTCAGTGAAAACATTTTCAATGAAAAAGGGCTAAATGTTGAAAAAAACCCAAAACATGTTTTACAAACACCTTAGCATTTAGGAAGAGGAATTGTTGAATTTTCTTACAAGTTCTTTTAAAGGAAATGATGAGAAAGCATCAATTTGTCTCCTTTTTGATGGTATATAAAATAATGGTGCATCTAATGAAATATATTACTTGGTTTGGGGGAGATTTAATATATCCATTGGATGTATGTGTTGTGATCTCCTAGTATGTGGATTACTTTCATTTTCTTTAGGGTGCTATTTAGTAATTTCATCGTATTACTTTTTTAAAAAAAATTTTTAGTTGTAGAATAACACAATACCTTTTTTTGTTTATTTATATGTGGTATTGAGGATCTAACCCAGTGCCTCACAAGTGCTAGGCAAGCACTCTATCATTGAGCTATAGCCAATAAAGTCATTAGTATTAATTTTAATACAATTTTGCCAAACTTTTCTATATAAATTGGCATTTTGTGTTTCATTTGAAAACCTCCCTAGGTAAGATTTTCTCTTGCATTTTTTTCATTTCCCTCTCCAATTTGATAATTATCCCAGGTCCAATAAATAACTTCTCTTTTCCCCACTGATCTCCAATGCCCCTTGTGTCATACCAAGTGTGAGTCTGTTTCTGTGACATCTAATTTTTCTATTAGTCATTTTGCCTGATATTATACCAGTACCACACTATTTTAATTACTATAGCTTTATGATAAGGCCAGGTAGCTGGCAGGATAATCCTTACAGCTTTATTCTTCAAGATTGTCGTGGCTATTCTTGGTGTTTTGCTCTTCTATATACATTTTAACTATCAAGTACCATAAAAACTTATAAATATCTATTTTTCTTATATAGGGGCTTGAATTCAGTGCCTCATACATGCTAATCAAGTGCTGTACTATTGAGCTATACCCCAAATACTTAATTCCATGAAAAATGAAGTTAGCTCCCTTACAGTGCCTATTCTTATCTGTCCCTAATATGTTATGCTGTTTTAATTTCTTATATTGGTTCCTTAGTTATCGAATCTGTTTACTCTGGATAGGTCTACTGACTTCTATTTGAAAAAATTATTCCCCAGCTTTCTGCACCTCTTTTATTCATTCAATTGGCTGCATTTTAAACTTTATTCTCAGTTTACTAATTTTTTTCTTTTTTCTTTGTTTTTTTTTAATCTGATACATTCATTTAATGACTTTACTGGCTAAAATGAGCAATTTAGACTACTCATTCCCTATACAACTTGCCCATTTACATTAATTACATTACCTTTTCAGCATCGTGGAGATTCTGTTGTGGAGGCTTGACCTCAGCCCATACAACTCTCTAATGTGAATCCACTGGTGTTTCCCAAGGTCCAAACTCTGTCTGAAGACTTCTCCATACTAATTACACTGCCAAGGGTTCTCTACAGTGTAAATTCTTCAATGTTGAACAAGACTGGTGATTCTTTGGAAAGTATTTCCACATTCACATTTATAAAATCTCTTCCCTCCTGGATTTGGATGAAGGTATTCTTACATTCTCTCCCCAGGGTTCCATAAGGTTTCCTTGCTGAGCAAAGGCCTCCTCACAGTTATAACATTGATACATGTCGATTCTTTGATGTCACATAAGCCCACTACAGCTAAAAGCTTTCCCACATTCTTTATTCTGATAGCATTTTTTCTTGAAGTGGATCTCTTGATAGGAAAGGAAGAATCCATTATAAATAAAAGCCTTTCAAAACTTACTGATCTCAAAAATGTTCTCTTCATTGTGGACTTTCTGGTGTTGAGTAATGACTCACCAGTAACTAAAGCTTCTACTTTATACTGTAAAGATGTTATAGTTCTATAGAAACTCCTCCTACATGATTCAGCAGCTCTAGTACCTTTTTGTGTTGGGAGCAAGTGCTTATTTTCAATCTCAGTTACATTATCTGTGGGTCTTTCATTCAAGCTGTCTTCAATTTTTCCAGGACAACTGATGCCTCCTCTCCACATTCTGGATATTATCCCACCTAGAAACCCAGGCAGAGGTCAAGATTCTTCCAGCATCTGCTCATTGGTATGTATTTCTATTCTCAGCAACTGTAGGCAAAGTTCCCTGTATTTTCTAATTGCCTTGTGAAGTTGAGGTATTTATCTTCTGGCGGTAAAGAAGGAAAGTTTGAAGTTTGAAGAAAGATCTGTGACTTCTTTACCAGCCTGATTCTTCATCCCAAGCACAACACTCATACCCGACCATCAGTCACTATTACAGATCTTTCCCACAAGAGGATTCTCATTCTGGGATGAAAGAGCTCAGGAGAAGATTCACTCCAGGATGGAGTTCACACTGATTTTTTTCAGAAGTATTTCCTTGTAGCTACTCTTCTTTCTGAAACCACTTCTGCCACCAATGGTTAGCCACAAAAGTCAGATGGGCCCACAGTTCTAGGTCACATTGCTGCCTCCTACTGCTTCAGCATTTGGACTTCTCTAGGACTCTGGAGGTTTTCTCCTCTCTGGTCATTGCCAAGACTTTCCCTGCCCTAGTTGTTAGTCATTTTAATTGTCTCCTGTATATATAGATTGATTCTAAAAAATTTAAAACCAGTATCTAGTATGTATAGCTTGCATTTCCATAAATATCATTTATCATAGAATCAAAAAATTAGTTTGAACCCACAGAATAGGAAATGTAATCTTGTATTACAATGCCAATTAAAGAGGACTACTTCAAGGGTCAAGGTCAAATCTTTTCTTACACTCAAGCAGCTCTAACAAACATGTTGTATTTTCGTTTTTGTATTTCAACTATCATTCTCTTATAAAACTTTGCTTTCCTTAGTGTTTCTACTAACCTCTGTCATTTGACAAATGGAAGCATATACCACTGTATTTTTTGTGATGATCACCCAGCTTAATTTTAGCTTAACTGGAGCCTAGCTTTTGTTTCAAGGCATTCTTCTAACTCTCTGGCATCCTTTTTGAATGTGGATCCATTATTTCTCAGGTTTTCTGCATTGCTTTTCCTAGGATGAGTCCTTCTTACTAGCTCACATTTCATTCTTTCCAGAGAATATTCATAAGTAATTTTTCAGAAAAATGCAGTAAAATAAACATTACTTCTTACATGTATGAATACCTATTTTACTCTTCTATTTGTTTGGGTACAGAATTCTAGACTCAAAAAACTTTCTATTCACCTTTGAAGGTATTGTTTCAATGTCTTCTAGCATAATAATTTTGGCTAATAATAAAACATATACCAGCTGGGTGTGATGGCCCATGCCTGTTATCCCAGCAATTCGGTAGGTTGAGGCAGGAGGATTGTGAGTTCAAAGCCAGCCTCAGCAATTTAGTGAAGCCCTAAGCAGCTTAGCAAGACCCTGTCTCAAATCATTAAAAAAAAAAAAGTCTGGGGATGTGGCTCAGTGATTAAGCGCCTGTGGGTTCAATCCCTAGTACCAAAAACAAAACAAAAAACAAAAAATGCCAATCCAGTTCTCATACCTTCTTAAGTAACCTCTGTTTTCCTTCTTTGGAGGCTTTTTTGGGCTCTTCCTTTTAGGTTTAACCTTCCAAAATTTTGCAAGGCTGTGCACAGATGTGTATGTGTTTAAATATAGTTTGATTGTGTATGTATGTCAAAATATATTCTATTGTCATGTATAACTAAAAAGAATATTTTTTAAAATTTAGAACAAATAAAATTTTTTTTATTAAAGAAAGAGTGAGAGAGAGAGAGAGAGAGAGAGAGAGAATTTTAATATTTATTTATTTTTTTAGTATTTGGCGGACACAACATCTTTGTCTGTATGTGGTGCTGAGGATCGAACCCGGGCCGCACGCATGCCAGGCGAGCGCGCTACCGCTTGAGCCACATCCCCAGCCCACAAATAAAAATTTTTAAAAATTCAGTATGATTGGGTAGAATAGAGAAGGTTGCTTTTTCTGGCTGCTCCATGGCATGAAACCAAGAAAGCAGACAGGCAGCTTCTCAGCAAAGTAGGTGAACAAAAACAAACAAACAAACAAACAAAAAGGAGGGGTGAGGGGGACTTTACTGGAATTTAATTCTGGACATTCAAAACAGATCAGGGCTCAGGAGGCTGGATATAACAAAATAAAGAAGAAATCCCCAGTGCCATAGCCACTGCTGTGGCTGGAGGCAACAGCCAGAGAGGTCCCTCTGTGAGCAAAGTGGAGAGATAAGGGAATTAAAGGAACCCGCATTTTTAGGAGGACTGAGCTGTGTCTGGTTACAGAAAGTTGAAAGATCAAAGACACTGCTTGACTAAATTGAAAGGTGTGCTGCACAATATCCTTGTGTGGGAAAGAAACCACCATCTCTCCAGGCTGTGTGCAGAGGACAGAAGAAGGAACCATTTTACAGCTGCAGTGTGGGGGCCAGCAGTTAGGGGAGCTGATTCCTGACAAACCCGAGTTTGGCTAGAAATATAGGCCTGGAAAATTCACACTGCCTAAGTTACCAGGAGAAAATCAATTTTAGAAAGTTGTTTACACAGGGGATAGTGGAACCCCACCTGGCTCTCTCCCCATCCAGCCCATCTGCTTGCAGAACCCACTGGGAGAGTTGCAGCTGGCCAGGAATTTGAAAGGGCAGGAGTAGGAAAGACCAAGTTTGGAGACTGAACCCAAGACCAGGATATGTGAGGTCTGCAAGTGACATATTGGACTAAGAATTGGCTCCTCAACCACATGATGAGCAGAACCCAGGAGAGATTCCTTGGGTGTAGTCTTCCAGTGTGGGCTGGCAATTGCTGGGCCCTGGAAATGCACTGATTTGAAGTCTCCAGACCAACTGGCATTCAGTGAAGAATGGAGCCCACCTAAGCCTAAATCCTGCCTCCAGGAGTTCCAATTATGGGATTAACTCTCTTACCCTGTAGACTCCACCTAATACTGCTAAGAAGGGAAACTGAGAATCTTTTGAACTCAGACAGACACAATTCCTTAACCATTAATCAAGATTTTTTTTTTCTTTTTTTCTTTTCTCTGTTTAATTGTGACCTTAATTATTCATGTATATTTATATATATTCACATTTTTCTCATTTCTAGCATTTTTAAAGCCAGTTACTTTTCATGGATCAGTATTTTGAGGACTATGATATTTGATTAGTATATTTTACTTGTTTTCAATTCTTTTATTTTTATTTTTAAAAAGTTTTACTTTATATATTTTTTCTTTCACTTATCTGTTTCCCTTGATTCGCTTTCGTTTCTTCTGCTACTAGCCAATCTCTATTGTTGTCTCTTTCACTCTTCCTTTATTTTTATTTTACTTCTATCTTCTCTACTCCTCCCTCATAATCATCACATCCTACATCACTTCTGTTCTCTTCCAGTCCACCATTTGAATTGCAAACTCTTTTGCAGGCTGTGTGACCTGCATATGTAGCTTGAGACTCTTCTTGATCTCCCCTTTTCCTCTTAGAAAATGCATCTGAATTGAGGAGGAATTTCAGGGTGAATGGACTGTGCTACCTCTTATGTCCACTACTATTCAACCTGAAGTCAGACTAGATTGAAGGCAAGAAAGTGCCCTTTGTGCCTATCCAGCAGTTCCCTACTTAAGACTGGAGCACTCAGCCAGCCACTTAGGATTGGTCTAAAGCTCCCACTGCTCAGGCCACTGAGGGAGTTTCAGAGCTTAATTCCTGTTTGACATTTCATGATGTATAGTACCTCTATTTGCATGGTTCTGTATTCAACCATCAGCCTCCACTTCAAAATTCTTGGTGCCAATATAATATTCTGAGCTCTTAATTTCTTTCAATATCTAGTATACACACATTAAGAATATAAGATGTAAAAATATGCATTCTTTATCTTTGTCCTTGCTGCCTGGGTGCTGTACAATACTTCTTCCTTACCTGTAGTTTTATGTTGCAGTTTCAGTTATCTGTAGTTAGCAGCAATCTGAAAATATTACATGGAAAATTCCATAAATGAACAATTCATAAGTTTTAAATAACACGCCATTCTGCATAACATGACAAAATATCACACTATTCTGCTCTGTCCTGCCAGGATGTGAATTATCTTGGGAACAAATGGGAAAGTATGAAAGCCATTATTAAAACAATCATGTTAGGGAAGAGAAAAATGCCTACTAGATAGTAGAAAGTGATGGCAGGTTCAAAAGTATTGTTATTCCCTCATTTTCTTCAAAAGTATCACTAATAGGTCTGTGCTATGGCCTCCAACATATGGACAGCTTCTGGAAAGGCCTGAAGTGCATGCTGAGCAGTGTTGGTGTCACTCTGGGATTCTACAGCCACAAGGTGGGTGTGAGAACAGGGCAGCTATGCTGAAGGCTGAGCCTTATGAGGTAGGATTGATAGAATCAGCATTAGTTTCTAACTAAGAAGATAACAGGTTTCGGTTGTTGGCCAGTTTGTTATACCTTTGTTATACCTATATGAGCAATTTTTTGTATAAATAAAACAAAATAATATAAACAGCTGAAAATAAAGGGGTGAGTTATGAGAAACCAGAACAAAAAAAGAGAAGAAAAAAGGAATAACCACATTAACATCACATCACAGTTAGATCCAAATTGAAAACATGCAACATGATAAAACAAAACTGAGGTAAGGCCTAATTTACAAAGAACACAAAAATGATCATAGTCCTGTATGTTCATATGTAATTAAGTACATGATAAAACCACATTAGAAAACTAAACTACATTTAAATTATAAATTTTAGAAATAGACTGATGAAAGAAATAATTGCCTGGGAGCTGATTTCTAAAATCAATACACTTGAATATTAAAACCAATAACCCTGATATAATAGAGGTACACAAAATTTGAATTATAAATAGAAAATATACATTTTTATGACCATGGAATATGTATACATTGATCAGGTACTTGACAAAGAAGATAACCTTGATGAAAAAGTACAGAATTATTTGATTTAATAAAATAAAGTTAGAAAAAATAATAAGATCAAAAAAACAAACATCTAAAAAATGTATAATACTCTATTGTATAACTCTTGGATCAAAGAGAAAATTACAAGTAAAATTATAACCTACAGGACTCTGGGTTTCCTGTTCCTTACCTAAGGAACTTAAGAACCACTCTGTTCTAACAACAAGTAAAACGTAAACAAACTAAAAGATCAACAAATTTTCTTAGTGATAGCAAAAGTGAGGTACCAGGACAAACTATCCATAATATTGAAGATTCATACAGGTGGACACAAGATCACAATATACCCAGAAAGAAATCTCCATGGGAACAAATTCCAGGGTAGAAAAACCTGAACTCTAATTGACGAACTGCTGGAGACTCAGTGAGGACAAGTCTTGAGAGTTAAAAACTTCAGGAGGAAGCAGAAATAGGAAGCTCCCATGCTTATGTTGTTTTAACTCTGGATGTTTGATAAGGTTCTCATAATAAACACTGGAGAAAAATCCCTAAAGCTTCCAGGAGGAGGACAGAGGAAGAAACCATTTTGAAACATTTCCTAACGAAGTCCATCCTCAGGAAAAACTATATAATCAAAGCCTAAATTGCAGGTCTTTATTACATCTATTGACCTGGGAATAGGGAAATGCCCAATTCCAGCCTACTGTAATCATCCTGTTCCTTCTGTGGGTGAGGAAATTGAGCAACACCTAAGTTTATAACCCAGAGGCATGGGCTCATTAAAAAACCTAATCACAGGACTCTAAGTAACACTTCTCCCTCCATGCCTTACTACCACATTGCTAAAGGCATATTTATAGCAGATTTTTTTAACCCAGCTAAAAAGAAAAAATTGTAAGGCATGCTTAAAGGAAAATAGCACAATTTAAAGAGACAAAACAAGCATAAGAACCAGATATAGCAGGGATGTTGAAATTATCAGATAGGAAATTTAAAACAACTTTGATTAATATGCTAAGGGTTTTAACAGATAAAGTAAGCAGTGGTCAATGTAAGCAAATAAATAGAAACCCTGAGCCAGGTATGGTGGCACATACCTGTAATTACAATGATTTGGAAGGCTGAGGCAGGAGAATTTCAAGTTCCAGGTCAGCTTTAGCAACTCAATGAGATCCTGCCTCAAAATAGAAAATAAAAAGACTGGAGATGTACCTCAGTGAAAAAATGCCCTGGGTTCAAACTCCCACCATGGAAATCCTAAGAAAAAAATAGAAAGAAATGCTACAGAAATGGTTTCTGTTACTAGAAACAAATAATGCCTTTTTTAAATTGATTTTTTAAAAAATAAATGACAGTGGAATGCATTACAATTCTTATTACACACATACTCCACAATTTCTCATATCTCTGGTTGTATATAAAGTATGTTGACACCAATTCATGTCTTCATATACATGTACTTTAAAAAAATTTTTTTGGTTGTTGATTGACCTTTATTTATTTACTTATATGTGGTGCTGGGAATCGAACCCAGTGCCTCACACATGCTAAACAAGCACTCTACCAACTGAGCCACACCCCCAGCCCCATACATGTACTTTGGATAATGATGTCCATCACATTTCACCATCCTTGCTAACCCCCTGCTTCCTCCCTTTCCCTCCCACCCCTCTGCCCTATCTAGAGTTCATCTATTTCTCCCGTGCTCCCCTGTGGGAGACCAAACTTGCACGTGACTGAGTCACACTCCCCAGCTGGGTGCTGAGGCTCTCAGTCACAGAAATGTGGCAGAGCTTTCCCCACCCTTCTTGGGTTCGAGGGATGGTGTCTTGGGTGTGTCTTGCTACAGCCCGATGGGGGGAGCTATGCTCACCTGTTCCTTTATAATATAACCTCTGCTTAGGGTAGAATCTTCCATGAAAGTGTCTTGTGTGTGTTCCCTTCCCTTACTTGCCCTTGGGTGTGAACTACCCAGATGTCAGTCAACCTGCTGATAGCAGACATCATGAAGATAGACTCAGCCCCCTGAAACCTGACCCTTTGCCTTATTTGAATAGCTTCTCCTCAATAAAAGGGATCAGCATGTGTGTGCTCTCTCTCTCTCTCTCTTCCTGCCAACCTGTAAGTTCAGAGGAGCCGTCACAGCGACCCCAAAGTAAAAGGTATTTGTATCTCTTGTGTGGTTATTTTGCGCAGCCCAGTTAGCCCAGTTTACCTGAGTAACCCCTGAGCCTTTTAGTCTCGAGAACTAAAGGCACTCCCCCTCCCTACCCCACTATGAATCAGCCTCCTTATATCAGAGAAAACACTCAGCATTTGTTTTTTTGGGATTGGCTAGCTTCACTTAGCATTATCTTCTCCAACACCATCCATTTACCTGCAAATGCCATGATTTTATTCTCTTTTATTGCTGAGTAAAATTCCATTGTGTACATATGTCACTTTTTTTAATCCATTCATCCACTGAAGGACATCTAGGTTGGCTCCACAGTTTAGCTATTGTGAATTGTGCTGCTATAAACATTGATGTGGCTGTGTCCCTGTAATATGCTGTTTTTAAGTTCCTTGGGTATAGACTGAGGTGAGGGATAGCTGGGTTAAATGGTGGTTCAATTTCCAGGTTTCCAAGGAATCTCCATACCACATTCAATATTGGCTGCACCAATTTGCAGTCCCACCAGCAATGTATGAGTGTACCTTTTTCCCCACATCCTTGCCAACACTTATTGTTGTTTGTCTTCATAAGAGCTGCCATTCTGACTGGAGTGAGATGATATCTTAGAGTAGTTTTGATTTGCATTTCTCTAATTGCTAGTGATGATGAGCATGTTTTCATATATTTGTTGATTGATTGTAGAGAAGTGTCTATTCAGGTCCTTGGCCCCATTTGTTGATTGGGTTACTTGTTTTTTCAGTGTTTAGCTTTCTGAGTTCTTTATATACCCTAGAGATTAGTGCTCTACCTGATGTGTGAGGGGTAAAAATTTGCTCCCAGGATGTAGGCTCTCTATTCACCTCAGAGATTGTTTCTTTTGCAGAGAAGAAACTTTTTAGTTTGAGTCCATCCCACTTATTGATTCTTGGTTTTAATTTTTGTGCTATAGGAGTCTTATTAAGGCAGTTGGGGCCCACATGATGAAGATTAGGGCCTACTTTTTCTTCTATTAGACGCAGAGTCTCTGGTTTAATTCCTAGGTCCTTGATCCAAATTTCTTAAGTCATACAATTTGCCCAGATTGAATCAGGAAGATGTACACAATTTAAACAGACCAATATCAAGTGATGAAATAGAAGATGCCATCAAAATCTTACCAACCAAGAAAGCCCAGGACTGGATGGATACACAGCCAAGTTCTACAAGACCTTTAAAGAAGAACTAATACCAATACTCTTCAATTTATTTCAGGAAATAGAAAAAGAGGCAGCACTTCTAAACTCATTCTATGAGGCCAATATCAATTCTGATCCCAAAACCAGGCAAAGACAAGACACATCAAAGAAATAAAACTTTAGACCAATATCTCTAATGAATATAGATGCAAAAATTCTCAATAAAATTCTGGCAAATCGAATACAAAAACATATCAAAAAGATAGTGCACCATGATCAAGTGGGATTCATCCCAGGGATGCAAGGTTGGTTCAACATACAGAAATGAATAAATGTAATTCATCACATCAATAGACTCAAAGATAAGAATCATATGATCATCTCAACAGATGCAGAAAAAATATTTGACAAAATACGCACCTTTACATGTTCAAAACACTAGAAAAACTAGGGATTACAGGAGCATATCTCAACATCGTAAAGGCTATCTACACTAAGTCTCAGACCAACATCATTCTAAATGGAGAAAAATTGAAGATATTCCCTCTAAAAACTGGAACAAGACAGAGATGCTCTCTTTCACCACTTCTATTTAACACAGTTCTTGAGACACTGGCCAGAGCAATTAGACAGATAAAAGAAATTAAAGGGATTTGTATAGGAAAAGAAGAACTTAAATTAGCACTATTTGATGATGATATGATTCTATACCTAGAAGACCTACAACGTTCCACCAGAAAACTTCTAGAACTAATGAAACTAAAACTTCTAGAATTAATGAATTCAGAAAGTAGCACGATATACAATCAACACCTATAAATCAAAGGAATTTCTGTGTATCAGTGACAAATCAAGATACTTGGGAATCAACAAAAGAGGTGAAAGACGTATACAATGAAAACTACAGAACTCTAAAGAAAGAAATCAAAGAAGACCTTAGAAGATGAAAAGATCTACCTTGCTCTTGGATAGGCAGAATTAATATTATCAAAATGACCATACTACCCAAAGTACTATACAGATTTAATGCAATTCTGATCAAAATCCCAATGGCATTCCTCATAGAAATATAAAAAGCAATCATGAAATTCATCTGGAAAAATAAGAGATCCAGAATAAATAAAGCAATCCTTAGCAGGAAGAGTGAAGCAAGTGGCATCACTATACCAGACCTTAAACTATACTGCAGAGCAATAGTAACAAAAACAACATGGTATTGGCACAAAAACAGACTGATAGACCAATGGTAAAAAATAGAGGACACAGAGAATAACCCACAAAATTATAATTATTTTATATTAGACAAAGGTGCCAAAAACATACATTGGAGAAAAGATAGCCTCTTCAACAAATGGTACTGGGAAAACTGGAAGTTCATATAAAGCAAAATGAAATTAAACCCCTATCTCTCACCATGTGAAGAATGCCTTTGATGGGCTAATTAGTAAAGAAGATACACAATGTCTGGGTTTGATGATATATCAACAGAAACTTCCAGAGCTCAAAATTAAAGAATAAAGAATGAAGCAAACCAATCAAAACCAACAACCATAAAAACAAATAGAGGGGCTGGGTTGTGGCTCAGTGGCAGAGTGCTCGCCTAGCATGTGCAAGGCCCTGGGTTCGATCCTCAGCACCACATAAAGTAAATAAATAAAAAAATAAAATAAAGGTATTTTGTCCAACTACAACTAAAAAAAATATTTAAAAAAGAACAGGAGGCTGGGGTTGTGGCTCAGCAGTAGAGCATTCACCTAGCACATGTGAGGCACTGGGTTCGATCCTCAGCACCACATACAAACAAATAAATAAAATAAAGGTATTGTGTAAAAAAAAATAAAGGATGGAGAGAGTAGGAGAGAGAGGAGGGTGGGGAAATATTGGTAAAAGGGCACTAAATTGTAGTTAGATGGGGTAAAAAGTTCTATTGTGTTATTGTGCAATGGTGTGATTATAGATAGCAATTGTGTACTGTATATCTAAAAAATCTAAAAGAAGGGGCTGGGATTGTAGCTCAGTGGTAGAGTGCTCCCCTAGCAAGCACAAGGCACTGGGTTTGAGCCTCAGCACCACATAAATGTAAAATAAGGATACTGTGTCGATCTAAAACTTAAGAATAAATATTTTCTTTAAAATCTAAAAGGATTTTGAATTTTTTTCCATAAAGAATTGATAAATATTTGAGTAGATATATATGTTTAACTCAGTTATAAAATGTGTACATGTATTTAAACATCACAATACTCCATTGATATGTACAATTTTTATGTACAAAAGATACAATCTATATACAGAGAAAAAAGGAACAGGATAAATTATTCATATTGTTTGAAACAATAATGACTTGATGATTTCCTCTAAATTAATGTCAAACACCAGACTATGGTTCTAGGAAGCTCAGAGAACACTAAACAGGATAAATGCCAAAGGAAACAAACCTGTAATTAGGCATATAATTTTCAAACAACAGAAAAACAAAGTTAAAGAAAAAAAAAATCCTGGGCTGGGGTTGTGGCTCAGCGGTAGAGTGCTTGCCTAGCATGCTTGAGGCCTTTGGTTCCACACTCAGCATCACATAAAAATAAATAAATAAAAATAAAGGTATTAAACAACAACAACAATTTTTTTTTTTTAATCCTGAGGGAAGCCATAGGGAAGCCAACTATAGTTGAGCTAGGCGTGGTGGCACATGCCTATAATCCCAGCTAGCTGGTTGAGGCAGAAAGATTCCAGTGAGACAATGTCTCAAAATAAAAATAATAAAAAGAGGGGTGGGGGCATGGCTTGATGGTAGAGCAGCTGCTTAGCATTTGTGCACCCTGAGTTCAATGCCTGGTACTGGAAAAAAGACTGGAGAGAGAGGAAGTGGGGAGAGAAGGGGGAAGGGGAGAGAGAGAGAGAGAGAGAGAGAAAGAGGGGGGAGAGAGAGAGAGAGAGAGAGAGAGAGAGAGAGAGAGAGAGAGAGATTGAGAGATGTTGATTGATTGAAAGTGTTGAGGAGGGAAAAAGAAAGAACCCAAATCAATCTGGAAATCTGTATCCTGTGAAATTATCCCTCAGTAATAAAGCAGTAATAAAGACTTTCTCAGACACACAAAATTGATGGAATTTGTTGGAATAAACTGACAAAATGTTAAAAGAAGTTTTTCAGGAAGAAAGAAAATAATATAAGGCTGAAACTCGGATCTCTTAAAGTACAACAAAGAAGGACTAAGTAAAAATTTAAAACTTTCTCTTTTTCTTTTTTTTTCCCCACTGTTAAAATTTTTTAACATCGGATTTTCTATCTCAACATTCAGTTGCTTTGGTTGGTGGGCAGTAAATGAGGCAAGATGCTGCGGAATCTGCTGTGTTTTCTTCAGATTGCCCAAAGGACCATCAGCACTGCTTCACACATTTTGAAAATAACATTCCAGAGAAACCAAAGCTGTTTCAGGAGGATAATGGAATTCCAGCGCATCTAAAGGGTGGAGTAGCTGATGCCCTGCTGTATAGAGCCACCATAATTCTTACAGTTGGTGGAACAGGTTATGCCATGTATCAGTTGGCCATGGCTTCATTTCCCAAGAAGCAAGATTGACTGCTGTCATCTCAGTAATCATTCGGTTCATTTTAATTCAGCTCTCTATGGATCAGTAGTCTGATAAATAACTGAGCTCTTCTTTGGGGATCAATATTTATTGACTTGTACTAACTGGCACCAATAAAGCAATCTTTACCCTGAAAAAAAAATTTAAATTTAATTTAAATTAAGTTTAATTTAAAATGGGATTATGTTTTTACAAGAAGATCTTAGAACACAAAGACTGATTTTTTTGTTGTTTTTTAATATTTATTTTTTAGTTGTAATTGGACACAATACCTTTATTTTATTTATTTATTTTTTATATGGTGCAGAGGATCAAACCCAGTGCCTTGCACCTGCTAAGTGAGCGCTCTACTGCTGAGCCACAACCTCAGCCCACAAAGATTGATTTTTAAAAAAATGGTTTCTTTCCTTCACTGAAACTCAAATATTAACACACACACACACACACACAAAAAAAAAATCTTAGGAATTTTTTTAAACAGCATGTTTTTCTTTTCCATTTCAATACATCTATAGTTGACAAACATGCAAAATAAATAATTGTCCAATCAAAGACCTTTAGTAAAAATATGCAAATTAAAAATGAAGTATTTGAGTGGCTGGGGTTGTTGCTCAGTGGTAGAGCATTCGTCTCAAATGTGTGAGGCACTGGGTTCAATTCTCAGCACCACATATAAATAAAAAATAAAGTTCCATCAACAACTAAAATGAATCAATAAATTTAAAAAATGAAGTACTTTGATTTACTTATTGGCCATGAAATCCAGTAAGAAACTTCCCTTTGTCCCTCCCCTCAAAATAGCTGCCACTAATTCCTTTCCAGAGGATTGATGGCATTAATCATACCTTAGCTCTCCCTTGTCAGCATCCATATATCCCTGGTTCAGCCTATGAAAATTAATGTTGTAGTTCTAGTTACTAAAAATGCCCCACCATCTTCTTCACCATGTTATACCTTGACAAGGAACCTATCAACCATGCCCAATTTGGGCAGTGACCCAGGAGAAACATAATGGCCTGACTGAAGAATTAACTATATACATTCTGGGTCTACCACTTAAAGAGGATATTAATGGAAATGTAAAATTTTAGGAGGCATTCTTTTTCTCTCCTGTCCAAGTTACCAGCATGTATAGTACCAGAAAATAAAGAATAGAGGAAGATGACATATACATGAAACCTCCCTAGAACTAAAAGCACACTAAATGAAATCCAAACTATAGTGGGCCAAAGAACTGACTCTTGGTGAGGAAGAGAATCATAAATTAGGGAACAACTTCAATGCATTGAAGGTTCAGCAATTTGCACTAGCATTATTAAAATTTTCATCTTTTCTAAGGGCTGTGCATGTGCTTCATTGTTGAATTTGGTACCAGCTGTTAAGAAATAGCCAAATAGATTATCCGCCACCCAACATCCACCTGCCAAGCGCCCACCATTTGCCTGTAGACCACCCACAGACTGCCCACTGCCCATTGTTACCTGGAAATCCATTGTCAGAAACCTGCAAGTTTGGTTACACATGGCCACTGCCATCTTGGGACACCAGCCAGGGCCTGAGAATCCAGGGCCAAGGGGCCTGCAGGTTTGTCACTGCCACTGCTGCCATCTTGGGGCATGGCTGCCTCAGTCTGAGTACACCAGCCAGGGCCTGGAGATATATTGATGGGGTATTTGCAGGTCTGGTTGCACCTGAGGTCCTCCTGCTGGGTGTGCTAGTGGTTGCCATCTCGCTGCCTCTTTGCAGAGTTGCTTCTTTGTGTGAGCACATCCCTGGTGGTCTCTCTGCAAGTTAGAATGGCATTGATATCTTGGGACTGCAGCAAGATGAATCCTGGAGAATCTGAAGCCCAGGTCCATCAGATTGCAGCTGAGACTGTGTGGGCCAGTCTGGGCCTGGCAAGCCTGTGGAAAGCTGGAGACTGGGGGTAGTTTGGGGGTGGGGTGGGGTGGGGGAGTACAGGTTGGAGAAAATCAGGCTCTCTCCAGCTTAATGAGTCCTAAAGTATACAGGGACAGAAGAGGCCGGCTACAATGGGTGGGAAGACTGGAAGAGGGCATGAGAGCATCTTGCTATCGGCTCACCCAGCCAACTGGAAAATTCAGACAACCTCACCTATTGGCAGAGAAGGGAAACCAGTGGTGAAGGTGCTCCCCATCTCATTGTCTTGACAAGGTCACAGTGAGGATAAGTGCTGGGAAAGCTGCACTGGTGGGAAAACAAAACTTTTTTATGTAATTGGGACTTTTTATTTTCATGCTCATATTCCTGACAGGAAGCATGAGTATGCTTAATGCCAAACCAAATTAAATTTCAGATAGCTAGAACGTAACAAGTAATTCATGCCTTGAAGGCTGTTCTACTACTTCTCAACATATCGAGGACAAAATAGAAGGCTGTTCTACTATCTCAGCACATTGAGGGCAAAACTGATAATGAAAAACAATCATTCTCCAAAAAGTCTCCACATTGATTATATCAACTAAGAGCCCAAGCCCATATTTCCGGCCTCTTAGAAAGCCTAATTATTATGCTTATTGCACAAAGCCCACCATATGTAGTTTTATTTGATTAAGGTTAAGTTATGATATACACTTAGGAAAGTTAAGGCAAATAAAGATACATTCCCCCCCCGCCTTTCCCTAAATCCTCTTTTACCTCACATAGATACTTATGATGAGCATAGTTAATATTGGCGGTAAATATTCAGAATTTGCCTTTCAGTGAGAGAGATTACAAAGATATAAGAACTAGTGTACCTTGACTAAGAAACAAAGAAACTCTTTAAGAAAGCAGCTCAACCAGTTTTATGAGAGTAAATGTAGGAACTAATTAAAGTAGCTTTATAAGATACATTTTTAGAATAATATTAGAAATATCATTTTATTTAGATTCTTAAGTTTAGAATTTTTTATATATTCTTTTTTATAGTTGGATACAATACTTTTAATTTTATTTATTTATGTTTATGCGGTGCTGAGGATTGAACTCAGAGCCTTGCAAGTTCCAGACGAGTGCTCTACCGCTGAGCTACAACCCCAGCTCCAAGTTTAGAATTCTTAAGTTTTTAGCTGTATGGGTTCTTAAGATGCTTTAAGAATAGTTTATAGACTTTAGGATATTTTAAGTATAAGATTTAAGGGGACTTCTTTAGATGGGGATCTTAATACAGATGTACTTTAAACTTAAAGGTTAATGATAGGTTGGGCGACTTAGAGCCTGGTTACGTAGTTTGGCATCTGTTTATAACAAAATAGTACATCTTGGGAAAATCTGAAAAATGTAAATGAGTGATGCATTTTATTAATGGTTTTGTTTCCATAATAAGTGATAAGGAAATGTCACATCCTAGAAAAATGCAAATTGATGACACATTTTTCTATACCCATAATGATTGTTAAGGAAATGTCACATCTTGGCAAAATCTGGAAATTGTAAAATCATTGATGTATTCTGAATCCATAATGATGAGAAAATTTTCAATAAAAGATGACCCAGAGAAAGCTGCATTAGAGCGTTCTCTCTCTCTCTCTCTCTCTCTCTCTCTCTCTCTCTCTCGATTGCTCCAATGGAATGACTCCTTGTCTCTTCCTTTGTGCCGATGCCACTCATCCTTCAGTATGCCCTGCACCCTGCTGTGGTAGGACCCTGGCAGCAGAGAAAATTTTTGAAAGCCAAAGAAAGCAATCAGTCAATTTTTCATAGAGACTCCTTCCCCCTATCCCTCTCACATCTCTACCATATTAAAACCCAAATATTTTGCATGCATCAATTTATTAAGGAGTGGGATGTCTGAATAGTATATTACAGTTTGGCTGTGAATTCTTATGTTTTTACTTTAAAAAAATTTTTAACTCACTTATGTGTCTCCCTAGATTCTCTTTCTCACTTCTCTCAAGCTAACAGCCAACTTCTATTAATTCCTCCTTCATTCTTATAATTTTTTACTTCTATCTTCTCTCCTTCTACCTCTTAAACATCACATCCTATGCTACCTCTGTCCTCTTTGTTCATCACTTGAAATGGTAAACCCTTTTAGCAAACTTACTGTTTTCATTATATAATTGAACACATAATTTCTGTTTATTGTGATAAAACTGTGGACACCTCAATAGAAGGTATTTGGTTTAAGGTTGTATATTATTTACACTGGGTGCTATTAATATTGGTCTCCCCCTTAAAGGTGAGGTGTTGGAAGCCTTCATGGACACTATAAGACTACAGGGTTAGCTGGGGTTGTGGCTCAGTGGTAGAGCGCTCACCTGGCACGTGCGAGGCCCTGGGTTCCATCCTCAGCACCACATAAAAATAAATAAATAAAGGTATTGTGTCCAACTACAACTGAAAAATAAGTTTAAAAAAAGACTACAGGGTAGAAATTGTACTGCCTCAGATCCAAACCTCTAGATGGGAAGACACACAAACAATATGAAAAAAACAAGGGAACAAAGTGCCTCAAACAAACCAAGATGTTCCAACAATAAAATCCATAGACAACACAGTAGAGGAAATGTTAGAGGAGTTTAGAATATACATAGTTAAATTAATTTGTAAAGTAAAGGATAGTAAAAGGAGTGAAATCAAAGCGAAAATACAGGAAGTGAAAGATAACTTCAATAAAGAGAGATTGTGGATAAAAACAAGCAAAAATCCTCGAAATAAAGGAATCACTAAACCAAATTATAAATTCAAAAGAAAGCATCACCAACAGTCTAGACCACTTGGAAGACAGAACCTCAGGCAATGAAGACAAAATATATACTCTTGAAAATAAAGTTGACCATACAGAAAAGACAGTAAAAAATCATGAACAGAAATTTCAAGAAATATGGGATAACATGAAAAGACCAAATGTAAGATTTGTTGGAATAGTCAAAGAGATGCAATATAGAGATGCAAACCAAAGGAATGCACAATCTTTTCAATGACATAATATCAGAAAAATCCCCAAATCTAAAGATTAAAATGAAGGGACTGGGGCTGGGGCTCAGTGGTAGCACACTTTCCTGGCATGTTTGAGGCATTGGGTTTGAGTCTCAGCACCACATATAAATAAATAAAATAAAGGTCTATCACCAAGTAAAAAAATATTTTTTAAAAAAAGATTGAAATGGAAAATCAACTAAAAGAGGCTGATAGGACCCCAAATGTACAAAATTAGAGACCCACACCAAGAAACATTACAATGAGAATGACTAACATACAAAATAAGGATATAATTTTAAAGGCTGAGAGAGAAAAAAATCAAATTACAAATGGGGGAAACCAATTCAGATCTCAGCTGATTTTTCAATGCAGACTCTCAATGCCAGGAGGTCCTAGAATAACATATAACAAGCTCTAAAAGAAAATGGATGCCAACTGAAAATTTAATATACAGCAAAATTAAGTTTCAGATTTGAAGATGAAATAAAAACATTTCATAATAAATAAAAATTAAAAGAATTTAAAACCAGAAAGTCTGCATTAAAGAACATTCTCAGCAAAATATTCCATGAGGAGGAAATAAAAAAAAAAAGAAAAGAAGCAAAGGGAGGAACTACACTAAAGGAAAAGTCAATCAAAGGAGAAACTAAGTCAAGTTAAAAGCCAAAACTAAACCAAAAATAACCAGAAATACAAATCGTATGTCCATAATAACTCTGAATGTTCATGGCCTAAACTCATCAATCAAAAGACATAGACTAGCAGATTGTATTTTTTTAAAAAAGACCCAACAATATGCTGTCTTCAAGGGGCTCACCACCTAGGAAAAGACACCCACAGACTGAAGGTAAAAGAATGGGAAAAAAACATCACTCACATGGACTGTATAAACAAGCAGGGGTTTCCATATTCATATCAGATAAAGTGGACTTCAAGCCAAAGTTAGTCAGAAGGTCATTTCATACTGCTTAACAAAATCATAAATTAACAAGACATAGCAATTATAAATATATGTGCCCCAAACCATGGAGCATCTACCTACATCAAAAAAATCCTTCTCGGGCTGGGGATGTGGCTCAAACGGTAGCACGCTCGCCTAGCATGCGTGCAGCCCGGGTTCGATCCTCAGCAGCACCACATACCAACAAAGATGTGTGTCCGCCGAGAACTAAGAAAAAATAAAATAAAATGTTAATCTCTCTCTCTCTCTCTCTCTCTCTCTCTCTCTCTCTTAAAAAAAAATCCTTCTCAATTTCAAGAATCAAAAAGACCATAACACAAGAATACTGGGTGACTTTAATATACTTCTCTCACCATTGGATACATCTTCCAAACAAAAACTAAACAAAGAAACTGTAGAACTAAATATTACAATCAATAATTTAGACTTAATGGACATATAAAAGAAAATTTCATCCATCATTGAGCAAATACACTTTTTTCTCTATTTTCTCTAAAATAGACCATATGCCACAAAGTAACTCTTAGCAAATTAAAAAAATAGAAATACAACCCTGCATTCTATCAGATCATAATGAAATAAAATTATAAATCAATGATAAAATAAAAAATAGAAGCTACTCCAACACCTGGAGATTAAATAACATGCTATTGAATGACAAATGGAGAGCAGAAGACATTAGGGAGGAAATAAAAAAAATACTTAGAGGTAGATGAGAATACTGATACAACATATCAAAATCTATAAGACACTATGAAGGCAGTGCTAAGAGAAAAGTTCAAGGCATTGAGCTCATTCATTAAAATTATAAAAAGCCAACAAATAAATGACTTAACATTACATCTCAAAGTCCTAGGGGAAAAAAAAACAAACCAATACCCAAAGCAATAGAAGACAGGAAAGAATTAAAATGAGAGCTGAAATCAATGAAATTGAAACAAAAGAAGCAATTAAAAAAAACTGACAAAACTAAAAATTGCTTCTTTGAAAAATAAATTAGATTGATAAACCCTTAGCTACACTAGCAAAGAGAGAGAAAACCCAAATTACTAAAATTCATGATGAAAAAGGAAATAAAGGAATCACTAAACCAAATTATAAATTCAATAGAAAGCATCACCAACAGTCTAGACCATTTGGAAGACAGAACCTCAGGCAATGAAGACAAAATATATACTCTTGAAAATAAAGTTGACCACAGAAAAGACAGTAAAAAATCATGAACAGAAATTTCAAGAAATATGGGATAACATGTCTGTCAAGACAGACACTACTGAAATACAGAAGATAATTAGAAACTATTTTGAAAACTTATACTTCAATAAAATAGAAAATCTCAAAGACATTGACAAATTTCTAGAAATGTATGAACTATCCAGACTAAATCAAGAGGACATACACAATTTAAAAAGATCAATTTCAAGCAATGAAATAGAAGATGTCATCAAAATCCTACCAACCAAGAAAAACCCTGGAACAGACAGATTTCCAGCTGGGTTCTACAAGACCTTCAGAGAATTAACACAAAACTTCTCATATTATACCATGAAATAGAAAAGGAAGGAACCCTTCCAAACTCATTCTACCAGGCTAGTATCACCCTGATATCAAACCAGACAAACATACATCAAGGAAAGAAAACTTCAACCAATATCTCTGATGAACAAACATGCAAAAATTTAAAATAAAATTCTGGCAAATTAAAAAACATATTAAAAAGATAATGCACCATGATCAAGTGGTGTTCATCCCAGGGATGCAAGGTTAGTTCAACATATGGAAATCAATAAACATAATTCATCACATCAATAGACTTAAAGATGAGAATCATATGCTCATCTCAGTAGATGCAGAAAAAGCATTTGACAAAATAGAGCACCTCTTAATACTTGGGAATCGACCTAACAAAAGAGGTAAAAGACTTCTACAATGAAAACTACAGAGAACTAAAGAAAAAAATTGAAGAAGGCCTTAAAATATGGAAAGATCTCACATGCTCTTGGATAGATAGAATTAATATCGACAAAATGGCTGTACATGTTTCTGCTTCTTCTATTTCTATGAAGAACATAGAAAAAAGTAATGAAATTCATTTAGAAAACCCAGAATAGCTAAAGAAATCCTTAGCAAGGAAAGTGAAGTGAGATGAATCATAATACCAGTCCTTGAATTATACTACAGAGCTATGGTAACAAAAACAGCATGGTAATGGCACCAAAACAGACATGTAGACCAATGGTACAGAATAGAAGATACAGAGAGAAGCCCACATAAATACAGTTATCTCATATTAGATAAAGTCACCAAAAAACACATTGGAGAAAAATAACCTCTTCAACAAATGGTGATGGGAAAACTGGAAATCCATATGTAGCAAAATGAAATTAAATGTCTATCTTACGTACTGCACAAAAATCAACTCAAGTAGATCAAAGACTTAGGCACTAGAACAGAGACATTGTGCCTAATAGAGGAAAAAGTAGGACCAAATCCCCACCATGTCAGCTTAGAAACTGACTTCCTTAATCAGACTCCTAAAGTGCAAGAAGTGAAATCAAAAATAAATAAATGGGACAGATTCAAACTAAAAAGCTTCTTCTCAACAAAGAAAATAATCAATAACATGAAGAAAGAGCCTACAGAACAGGAGAAAATCTTTACACTACCTCAGAGCACAAATCTCCAGGATATATAGAACTCAAAAAAAAAAAAAAAAAAAAAAAAAACCAAATAACCCAGTCAACAAATGGGCTAAAGAACTGAACAGAAGAAACATAATCGATCAACAAACATGAAAAAATGTTCATCAATCTCTATCAATTAGAGAAATGCAAATCAAAACTACTCTAATATTTCATCTCACTTCAGTCAGAATGGCAATTATCAAGAATATAAGCAACAAAAATGTTGCTAAGGATGCCAGGGAAAAGGTACACTCATACATTGCTGTGGGGCAGCAAATTGGTGCAACCACTCTGGAAAGCAGTATGGAGATTCCTCCAAAAACTTGGAATGGAACCACCCAGTTATCCCACTCCTTGGTTTATAACCAAAGGATTTAAAATTAGCATATTACAGTGACACAGCCTCATCAATGTTTATAGCAGTTTAGTTCACAATAGTTAAAGTATGGAACCAACCTAGTTGCTCTTCAACAGATGAATGGATAAAGAAAATGTGGTACATATGTACAATGAAATATTACTCAGCCTTAAATAAGAATGAAATTATGGCACTGCAGGTAAATGGATGGAGTTGGAGAATATCAAGCTAAGCAAAATAAGTCAAACCCAATAAACCAAAGGCCAAATGTTTTCTCTAATAAGTGGATGCTAATCCATAATGGGAGTGGTTGGATAGGGAAGAATGAAGGAAATTTGAATTGTGCAGAGGGGAGTAAGGAGAGGAGAGGAGGTGTGGGGATGGGAAGGATGGTGGAATGAGACAAATATTATTACCCTGTATACATGTATGATGACATTATCACAGTGACTCTATACCATGTTCAGCAACAGGAAGGAGAAGTTGCGCTCCATGTGTGCACAATGTGTCAAAATGCATTCTACTGTCATGTATAACTAATTAGAACAAATATTTTAAAAAAAGAAAAGAAAAAACAACCAAATAAAAGTAACAAAACTGATATATTTCCTTTTTACTATACCTACTTCCAAAGTTAAAAAGCATTTTAATGTAAAACTTTTTCTTATTCTTAATTGATATAATAGAAAATAGTTTGTTAAAAATAATGGAACATGGGGCTGGGGTTGTGGCTCAATTGAAGAGTGCTTGCCTAGCGTGTGTGAGGCACTGGGTTCAATCCTCAGCACCATATAAAAATAAATAAATAAAATAAGGGTTTAAAAATACAATAACAAAAAGTTATTTAAAAAATAATGGAACAGTATATCCAGTCATGTATTCTTCTATATATATTACATATGTAAACTTAATTATATGCTCATATATAGGTAATATGAATGATGATAATAATAATACAAGAGATGAGAGGGAGGTGTTAGGGTTATTTAATTATCATAGGGTATGCACATCTCCCATGAAATGGTATTACAGTGTTATGTGGACTTGGATCAGCTGTGAATGTACACTGCAAACTTTAGAGCAACCTCTAAAAATAGGTTAAAAAAGTGATAAAAATGGAACATATAAAATACTAAGTTAAGACTATAAAAGGCACCAAGAGAGTGAAAGGCAAGTAAGTAAATAAATAAATAACAAGGACAAAAAATAGAAAACTGGGGGCTGGGGCTGGGGCTCAGTGGTAGTGCACTTGCCTGTTGTGTGAGACATGGGTTCAATTCTCAGCACTGCATATAAACAAAATAAAGTCTATCACAACCAAAAAATTTTTTAAAAATATTTATTTTTTAGTTGTAGTTGGATACAATACTTTTATTTTATTTACTTATTTTTATGTGGTGCTGAGGATCGAACCCAGGGCCTCGCACATGCTAGGTGAGCGTTCTACTGCTGAGCCACAACCCCAGCCTCCCCAAAATTTTTTTAAAAATAGAAAACTGTAACAAACCTGGTATATGTTAAAAATTTTGGTGTATGTTAATCTAACTGCTTCAATAATCACTTTGTCAATGGTCTAAATGCAAAAATGAAAAGATAGAAACTGTCAGGGTGGATAAAAAAACAAGATCCAACTATATATTGTCTAAAAAACCCCACTCTAAATGTAAGGACATGTATAGATTAAGAGTAAATTGGTAGAGAAATATATACTATGCTAACACTAATCAAAAGAAAGTGGAAATAGCTATATTTACTTAAAATGAAATAGCAATCAAAGAGAGGAAATTTATCAGGAGTAAAAAGTAGCATTACATAATGATGAAGGGGTTATTTCTCCAGAAAGACATAATGATCCTACAATATATGTACTTAAAAACAGAGCATCAAAATATATGAGGCAAAAACTGATAATACTGCAAAGGAAAATAAATAAGTCCACTGTCTTAACTGGGGACTACAATACCCTTCTATCCAAAATGGAGAGAAAAATCAGTAAGAACATAGTTGAATTCAATGACACCAACCATCCAGCAACTGGGTAAAAATGACATCTATAGACTACGTCTTTTTTTATTTATATATGACAGCAGAATGCATTACAATTCTTACTACACATATAGAGCACAATTTTTCATCTCTGGTTGTATATACAAATCATATTCACACTAATTTGTGTCTTCATACATGATCTCCATCATGTGGGATTAGGCCCTAACTTCCTTAATAAGACACCCGAGGCATAAGAATTAAAATCAAGAATCAATAAATGGGATGGACTTAAACTAAAAAGTTTCTTCTCAACAAAAGAAACAATCTGTGAGGTGACTAGAGAGCCTACATCTTGGGAGCAAATCTTTACCCCCCACACATCAGATAGAGTACTGATCTCTAGGTAATATAAAGTACTCAAAAGCTAAGCATAAAAAAACCAAATATTCCAGTCAATAAATGGACCAAGGACCTGACCAGACACTTCTCAGAAGATGATATACAATCAATCAACAAATACATGAAAAAATGTTCATCATCACTAGCAATTAGAGAAATGCAGATCAAAACTACTCAAAATCAAAATCAAAACTACTAGATTTCGTGTCACTCCAGTCAGAATGGCAGCTATTATGAAGACAAATAACATTAAGTGTTGATGAGGATGTGGGGAAAAAGGTAGACTACCACTTTTAACAGCTTCAGAATAAGTGTTCCTCTTAAACTCAAATGGAAGAGTCACCAAGACAGACCACATAATGATAGTCGGATAATCCCCAAATACATAGATATTAAAAAACATACATCTAGGCTAGGGGTAGAGCTCAGTGATAGAGTACTTGCCTAGCATACATAAGGCGCTGAATTCAAACCCCAGCGCTGAAAATGGTTGGTTTTATTTAATTACTGAAAATGTTTTTTCTTTTAACAGTGGTGAGGATTAAACTGAGGATTTTCTGTTTGCTAAGTAAGCACTCAACCACTGAGCCTAAACATGAATGGGAGGGAACACCACCAATACCTACAATAAAACTTCCAATTAATACATGAGTCAAGAAAGAAATATCAAGAGAAAATTTAAAATATTTTAAACTAAATGAAAATGAAAACTTATCAAAAGTTGTGGTATGCAGCCAAAGCAGTGATTAGAAGTAAATGTACAGCATTGAATATATATATATATGAGAGAGAATATATATAGAGTGTATATATATATACACATATATATACACACATATAATATATATATATATATATATATATATATATATATATATGAAAGAAAGATCTAAAATGAATCAGCTTCCACCTTAGAAAAACAGAAAAAGAAGAATAAATAAATTAAACACAAAATAAGCAGAAGAAGATAATAAAAATTAGAGCATAAATCAAATCAATGAAATTGAAAATAGGAAATGGAGGAAAACAGTGTTACCAAAAGTTGGTTCTTGGAGAAGATCAATAAAATCAATACACCTGCCTATTCAGGCTAACTGAGAAAAAAATTAAAAGACCACAAATTTCTAATAATATAAATAAAAGATGGGAACATCAGTATGGATCCCATGCATATCAAAGAGGTAATAAAGGAATATTATGAATGTCTTTATGCTCATATATTTGATAATCAATATATACCAATTTCTTGAAAGACACAATCTGCTAAATTTCACACAAGGAAAAAAACAATCTTAATAGAATTTTATTTATTAAAGAATTAAATCAATAATTGATAACTTTCCAAAACAGAAAGCACCAGGCCCAGATGGATTCAGTGGTAAATTTTGCCCAACATTAAGAAAGAAATCATAACAAATATTTACAAGATATTTCAGAAGACAAAAACAGAAAAAATATTTCTTAACTTATTCTGGGAGACCAGTATCACCCCATACCAAAATCAGAAACATTACAAGAAAAGAAGAAATGACAGACCATTTATTGCTCATGAACACATACACAAAAATCCCCAATAAAGTATTATCAAAATAAATCCAACAATGCAGAAAAAGAATTATACAACAAAATCAAGTGGGGTTTATCCCAAGTATGCAAGGATAGTTCAACATTCAAACATCAATTTAAGTAACTGATGGCATCAATGCACAAAACAGAAAAATCACCTTATCATATTGACAGATACATAAAAAAAAACTTGACAAAATCTAAAGCCCACTCATGATTTTTAAAAAATCTTAGTAAGCCTGGCATGGTGTTGCATGCCTCTAATCCCAGCAGCTCAGGATGCTGTCAGGATAATTGCAAGTTCAAAGCTAGCTTCAGCAACTTAGTGAACCTTGTCTCTAAATAAAATATCTGAAAAGGGCTGGGATGTGCCTCAGTGGTTATGCACCTCTGGATTAAATTCCCAGTACAAAAAAACCCACAACTCAGTAAACTAGTAATAAAGGGAAACTTCCTTAATTGATAGAGATTATCTCCCCAAACCCTATAGCTAACATCATACTTAAGGGTGATGACCCTGAAACTTTCTCATTAAGATCAAAAACAAGGCAAGGACGTCTTCTTTCACCATTACTTTCCAACATCATATGGAAGCCTAAGCTAATATAATAAGACAAGAAAAGGGAAAAATTATAGAGATTGAGAAGGAAGAAATCAAACTGTCTCTATTACCAGATGACATAATTATCCATGTAGAAAATCCAAAATATTCAACAACAATAAAAACTGTCCTGGAATTAATAAGTGATTATAACAAGGTAGCTAGATACAGGATTAATATTCAAAAGTCAATTTTTTTCCTATTTGACAGCAATGAAAAAGTAGAATTTGAAATTAAAAACACACTACCCGGGGCTGGGGTTGTGGCTCAGTGGTAGAGTGCTCACCTAGCACATGCAAGATGCTGGGTTCAATCCTCAGCATCACATATAAATAAATAAAATAAAGGTATTGTGTACAACTACTATATCTATAGCTATATCAATCGATAGACAGATGGATATATCACAAAACAAAACACACTACCTGCTGTGGAGATGGAGTTTAGTAGTAGAGTGCTTAACCAGCATATATGAGACTCTAAATTCAATCCCCAGCACCACAAAAAGAAAGAAAGGCAGAAAGAAAAACACACCAGGTAGCATGGTGAACACCTGTAATCCCAGCTACTCAGGAGGACTGCAAGTTTGAGGTTAGTTTCAGCAACTAAGCAAGACCCTGTCTCAAATAGAAGGTTAAAAATGGTTGGGGATGTAGCTCAGGGATAGAGCGTCCCTGGGTTCAATCCCCAATACTGGGGCAGGGAAGCTATTTACACTAGCACTCCCCCCCAAAAGAAATCTAACAAAATATGTGTAAAATTTATATGAGGAAAACTGCAAAATGCTGATGAAAGAAATCAAAGAGCTAAATAAATGGAGAGGTATCCCAAGTTCATGGATAGGAAAGACTCAATATTGTCAATATATCAAGTTCTTCTAAGCTTAATCTATAGATTCAATGCAATCCCAATCAAAATTCCAGCAGGTGCTGGGCGTGATGGCCCTCCTGTAATCCCAGCAACATGAGAGGCTGAAGCAGGAGTATTGCAAGTTCAAAGCCTCCTCAGCAACTTAGCAAGGCCCTAAGCGACTTAGTGAGACCTTGTCTCTAAATAAAATATAAAAAAGGGCTGGGGATGCGACTCAGTGGTTATGTGCCCTTGGGGTTAAACACTAGTATCAGAAAAATTCCAGCAGGTAATTTTGTAGATATTGACAAACTGATTCTAAAGTTTTTGTGAAACAACAAAGGACCCAGAATAAACAACACAATATCAAAAGTGACAATGAAAACTGAATGATGGAGGGCTCAGGTGTGGCTCAAGCATTAACACTCTCTCCTGGCATGTGCGGGGCGCTGGGTTAGATCCTTAGCACCACATAAAAATAAAATAAAAGATGTCATGTCCACCAAAAACTAAAAAATAAATATTAAAAACTTCTCTCTCTCTCTCTCTCTCAAAAAAAAAAAAAAAAGAAAGAAAGAAAAAGAAAACTGAATGATGGAAACCACCTGACTTCAAGACTTACTATAAAGCTAAATTAATAAAGATAGTACAGTAAAAGCTCCCGTTCACCTGCTTCCCGCAGACAAACAGCTGTGACTCAGCACTAATCCATCCGGCTGAAACAACTGGTCGGCCCTTCTGATCCTACGGAGGTAAATGCCTACCGAGCCTTCATAGGTAGCTGCCACAGGTTTGAAACGGGGCTTGGGAGAGACAGTAAGGACCCACCTGTTGCATTGGTCACCCGGCAAAGGGAAATGAACTGTCGCCATTTGCAAGAGATACCACCATGGCAGAGAACTGATGTCATCAGACTGCGGCGGAGGAGATAACTTCATTGAAACCTGCGGCTACAGGTGTGTAATCCCCTAGCCTGCCCTCTCCACACATCGGGGAAACCTTAAGGGCCCCTCCCAGCTCTCCCGTGAGCACGGTAGCCAGACCGAGGGAATTAGAGGTGGCGCAGGACCCGCGGCGCGGAAATACTGCTCCCACCAGTGCTGAGAGCTGAGGTCTCTTGCACCAGCTACTGGGGGCGTGGCTACCGGAGGGGCAGTAAAATTCGCTGAGGATTCTCAGCCCCAAGCTCTACAAACTTAGGGTCTGAGGGAATGGCAGGCAGGGAGAGTGTGCCCAGTCGTTCATGAAAACAGGGCTCCCGGGAGCAGCAGACCTGGCGTGTACCCAGTATTGTGGTGAGCGGCACCTGTGAGAGGGGCCTGGCTAGAGGAAAAGTGGGGGAGTGACTAGACACAAGAGGAGGCCCTACGCACTCAGGATTGGAGACTCGCCCAGTCTGGGAGGAGGAGCTGCTGCACAGTGATTGGTTCCCACGTATTGACAGGAGAAGCTTGGCCTGGTTGGGCACAGCGCCACCTACTGGAAGAGAAGTTAATCAAACTCTAAGACTGCATTTATTAGTTTTTTTTTTCTTTTTTCTTTTCTCTTTTTTTATTTTTTTATTTTGATTTGGGTTTTTCTTTCATTTTCATTTTTATTTCTTGTTTTTTAATTTTTAAAAAAATTTTTTTAAAAATTTTTTTCTTCCAATTTTAATTTTAATTTTTTTAAAAAAATTTTTTTTCTTTTTTTTATTTCCTATTTATTTTCTTCTTTTGTCTTTTCATTTATTTTCAATTATCTTATCCCCCCTTCCTTGAATTCTACCTGCTTACTCTCATTCTCTTTAGTGACTTCTTCCCTTCCCTTCTAATACCTTTCCTCCCAAGCATCAAATAAATTTATAGGAGTAAACAGTAACTCAGCAGTCAAACAGAACAAGAAGTAACATGAGCAGCTTCAAAAAGCAAGGAAGAAAAGGAGTACAAACAATGCAGGACAACCTAAATATTCAGGAGGACCTAGAGTTATCAGAAAAATGGTCATATAAAGAACTCATGGAACACCTTAGACAGATGGAATGGAACCTTAAAGAGGATACGAGACAGCAAATTCAAGCAGTGAAAGAACACATTGAGAATGAATTACATAAACAGATAAAATAAGAAGTTAAGCATCTTTATCAGGAGATAGAGATTATAAAAAATAATCAAACAGTAATCCTAGAAATGAAGGAAACGATAAACCAAATTAAAAACTCAATTGAGAGTATCACTAACAGAGTGGATCAAGTAGAAGCCAGAACGTCAGATAATGAAGACAAAATATATCATCTTGAAAAGAGTCTAGCCAACTCAGAAAGGCTGGTAAAAAATCATGAGAAAAACATCCAAGAGTTATGGGATAACATAAAAAAACCAAACTTCCGAGTCATCGGGATAGAAGAAGGTACAGAGATTCAAACCAAGGGAATGAGAAACCTGCTCAATGAAATAATTACTGAAAATTTTCCAGAAATAAAAAAGGAAACAGATATACAAATTGAAGATGCATACAGGACACCGAGCACACAAAATCACAGTAGACCAACGCCAAGACACATTGTTATGAAGATATCCAATATACAGAACAAAGAGAAAATATTAAAAGCTACAAGAGAAAGGAGGCATATTACATTCAGGGGTAAACCAATAAGATTAACAACGGATTTTTCATCACAGACGCTGAAAGCAAGAAGGTCATGGACCAATGTTTTTCAAACACTGAAAGACAATGGATGCCAACCAAGAATTCTGTATCCAGCAAAATTAAGCTTCAGGTATGACAACGAAAAAAAAATCTTTCATGATAAACAAAAGTTAAAAGAATTTGCAGCCAGAAAACCAGCATTGCAAAGCATTTTGAGCAAAACACTACACGAGGAAGAAATGAAAAACAATAACCAAAACCATCAGAGGGAAGTGCCTCGGTAAAGACAGAGGGTGAGGGGAAAGATAATCATGGAGAAACAAACTAATTTTTTTTTAAAAAGGACAAATAATCAAACATGGTTGGAAGTACAAACCATATATCAATAGTAACTCTGAATGTTAATGGCTTAAACTCTCCAATAAAGCGACATAGGCTGGTATCATGGATTAAAAAAACAAATCCAACAATATGCTGCCTCCAGGAGACACATCTGATTGGAAAAGACATACACAGGCTGAAGGTGAAAGGATGGGAAAAAATATACCACGCACATGGTCCTCGTAAGCAAGCAGGGGTGGCCATCCTCATATCGAATAAAATCGACTTCAAGACTAAGTTAATCAAAAGGGATAAAGAAGGACATTATATACTGTTAAAAGGAACCATTCACCAACAAGACATAACAATTATCAATATTTATGCACCAAATAACAGCGCTGCGGCATTCATAAAACAAATTCTCCTCAAGTTCAAGAATCAAATAGACCACAACACAATAATTATGGGTGACTTCAACACACCTCTCTCACCAATGGACAGATTCTCCAAACAAAAGTTGAATAAAGAAACTATAGAACTCAATACCACAATCAATAACCTAGACTTAACTGACATATATAGAATATACCAACCATCATCAAATGGATATACTTTTTTCTCGGCAGCACATGGATCCTTCTCAAAAATAGACCATATATTATGCCATAGGGCAACCCTCAGTAAATATAAAGGGGTGGAGATAATACCATGCATTTTATCTGATCATAATGGAATGAAACTGGAAATCAATGATAAAAGAAGGAAGGAAAAATCCTACGTCACATGGAAAATGAACAATATGTTACTGAATGATCAATGGGTTACAGAAGACATAAAGGAGGAAATCAAAAAATTCTTAGAGATAAATGAAAATACAGACACAACATATCGGAATCTATGGGACACAATGAAAGCAGTTTTAAGAGGAAAACTCATCGCCTGGTGGTCATTCCTCAAAAAAAGAAAAAACCAACAAATAAATGAGCTCACACTTCATCTCAAAGCCCTAGAAAAGGAAGAGCAAAACAACAGCAAACGTAACAGAAGGCAAGAAATAATTAAAATCAGAGCGGAAATCAATGAAATTGAAACAAAAGAAACTATTGAAAAAATTAACAAAACTAAAAGTTGGTTCTTCGAAAAAATAAATAAGATCGACAGACCTTTAGCCATGCTAACGAAGAGAAGAAGACAGAGAACTCAAATTACTAACATACAGGATGAAAAAGGCAATATCACAACAGATGCTACAGAAATACAGAAGACAATTAGAAATTATTTTGAAAACCTATATTCCAATAAAATAGAAGATAGTGAAGACATCGATAAATTTCCTAAGTCTTATGATTTGCCCAGACTGAGTCAGGAGGATACACACAATTTGAACAGACCAATATCAATGGATGAAATTGAAGAAGCCATCAAAAGACTACCAACCAAGAAAAGCCCAGGACCGGATGGGTATACAGCGGAGTTTTACAAAACCTTTAAAGAAGAATTAATACCAATACTTTTCAAGTTATTTCAGGAAATAGAAAAAGAGGGAGCTCTTCCAAATTCATTCTATGAGGCCAACATCACCCTGATTCCGAAACCAGACAAAGACACCTCAAAGAAAGAAAACTACAGACCAATATCGCTAATGAACCTAGATGCAAAAATCCTCAATAAAATTCTGGCAAATCGAATACAAAAACACATCAAAAAAATTGTGCACCATGATCAAGTAGGATTCATCCCTGGGATGCAAGGATGGTTCAATATACGGAAATCAATAAATGTTATTCACCACATCAATAGACTTAAAGATAAGAACCATATGATCATCTCGATAGATGCAGAGAAAGCATTCGACAAAGTACAGCATCCCTTTATGTTCAAAACATTAGAAAAACTAGGGATAACAGGAACTTACCTTGACATTGTAAAAGCTATCTATGCTAAGCCTCAGGCTAGCATCATTCTGAATGGACAAAAGTTAAAGGCATTCCCTCTAAAATCTGGAACAAGACAGGGATGCCCTCTATCACCACTTCTATTCAATATAGTTCTCGAAATACTGGCCAGAGCAATTAGACAGACGAAAGAAATTAAAGGCATAAAAATAGGAAAAGAAGAACTTAAATTATCACTATTTGCAGATGACATGATTCTATACCTAGAAGACCCAAAAGGGTCTACAAAGAAACTACTAGAACTAATAAATGAATTCAGCAAAGTGGCAGGATATAAAATCAACACTCATAAATCAAAGGCATTTCTGTATATCAGCGACAAAACTTCTGAAATGGAAATGAGGAAAAACACTCCATTCACAATATCCTCCAAAAAAATAAAATACTTGGGAATCAACCTAACAAAAGAGGTGAAAGATTTATACAATGAAAACTACAGAACCCTAAAGAGAGAAGTAGACGAAGATCTTAGAAGATGGAAAAATATACCCTGTTCATGGATAGGCAGAACTAACATTATCAAAATGGCGATATTACCAAAAGTTCTCTATAGGTTTAATGCAATACCAATCAAAATCCCAACGGCATTTCTTGTAGAGATAGATAAAGCAATCATGAAATTCATATGGAAAAATAAAAGACCCAGAATAGCAAAAGCAATTCTAAGCAGGAAGTGTGAATCAGGCGGCATTGCGATACCAGATTTCAAACTATATTACAGAGCAATAGTGACAAAAACAGCATGGTACTGGTACCAAAACAGGTGGGTGGACCAATGGTATAGAATAGAGGACACAGAGACTAATCCACAAAGTTACAACTATCTTATATTTGATAAAGGGGCTAAAAGCATGCAGTGGAGGAAGGATAGCATCTTCAACAAATGGTGTTGGGAAAACTGGAAATCCATATGCAACAAAATGAAACTGAATCCCTTTCTCTCGCCATGCACAAAAGTTAACTCAAAATGGATCAAGGAGCTTGATATCAAATCAGAGACACGGCGTCTGATAGAAGAAAAAGTTGGCTCCAATCTACATATTGTGGGGTCGGGCTCCAAATTCCTTAATAGGACACCCATAGCACAAGAGTTAACAACAAGAATCAACAAATGGGACTTACTTAAACTAAAAAGTTTTTTCTCAGCAAGAGAAACAATAAGAGAGGTAAATAGGGAGCCTACATCCTGGGAACAAATTTTTACTCCTCACACTTCGGATAGAGCCCTAATATCCAGAGTATACAAAGAACTCAAAAAATTAGACAATAAGATAACAAATAACCCAATCAACAAATGGGCCAAGGACCTGAACAGACACTTCTCAGAGGAGGATATACAATCAATCAACAAGTACATGAAAAAATGCTCACCATCTCTAGCAGTCAGAGAAATGCAAATCAAAACCACCCTAAGTAACCATCTCACTCCAGTAAGATTGGCAGCCACTATGAAGTCAAACAACAAGAAGTGCTGGCGAGGATGTGGAGAAAAGGGTACTCTTGTACATTGCTGGTGGGACTGCAAAGTGGTGCGGCCAATTTGGAAAGCAGTTTGGAGATTCCTGGGAAAGCTGGGAATGGAACCACCATTTGACCCTGCTATTGCCCTTCTCGAACTATTCCCTGAAGACCTTAAAAGAGCATGCTACAGGGATGCTGCCACATCGATGTTCATAGCAGCACAATTCACAATAGCTAGACTGTGGAACCAACCCAGATGCCCTTCAATAGATGAATGGATAAAAAAAATGTGGCATCTATACACAATGGAGTACTATGCAGCAATAAAAAATGACAAAATCATAGAATTTGCAGGGAAATGGATGGCATTAGAGAAGATTATGCTTAGTGAAGCTAGTCAATCCCTAAAAAACAAATACCAAATGTCTTCTTTGATATAATGAGAGCAACTATGAACAGAGCAGGGAGGAAGAGCAGACAGAAAAGATTAACATTAAACAGAGACATGAGATGGGAGGGAAAGGGAGAGAAAAGGGAAATTGCATGGAAATGAAGGGAGACCCTTATTGCTATACAAAATTACATATAAGAGGTTGTGAGGGGAATGGGAAAATAAACAAGGAGAGAAATGAATTACAGTAGATGGGGTAGAGAGAGAAGATGGGAGGGGAGGGGAGGTGGATAGTAGGGGATAGGAAAGGTAGCAGAATACAACAATTACTAATTTGGCATTATGTAAAATTGTGGATGTGTAACCGACGTGATTCTGCAATCTGCATTTGGGGTAAAATTGGGAGTTCATAACCCACTTCAACCTAATGTATGAAATATGATATGTCAAGAGCTTTGTAATGTTGTGAACAACCAATAAAAATTAAAACTAAAAAAAAAGATAGTACAGTAATAGCAAAATAATAGACAAATAGATCACTGGATCACAAAATATAGCTCAGAAATAAATTCATATAAAAATGACATTTGACAAAGGAACATAAGCAATACAATGGAAAAAAGACAATCTTTAAAAAAAAAACATGCAGGAACAACTGGACATCCACATGCAAAAAAAAAAATTAAAATGTAGACAAAAACATTACATTCTTCACAAAAATTAACTCAAAATGGATCACAGGCCTAAATATAAAACTCAAAAATTCCTAGAACAAAATTCTTAGAAGATAACATAGGAGAAAATCTTATCCATGACTCTAAAGGCAAGATTGATGGAAGAAATAACAAATAGCCTGAACTTCATTACAATTAAAAATTTTGCTCTGTGAAATATTTTCAAGAGAACAAAAAGGCAAGTCACAGTCTAGAAGAAAGATATTTGCAAAAGACACACATGACAAATGACTGTTATTCAAAATATACAAAGAACTCTAAAACTCAGCAACAAAAATGGGTCAAAGACCTTAACAGATAACGCCCCAAGGAAGGTGCATTTGTATGGCAAATAAGCATATAAAATGATATACATCATATGTCATCACAGAAATGCAAATTAAAACAACAAGGAGAAACCAGTATAACCTATTAGAATCCAGAACACTGACACCACTAAATGCTGCTGAGCATTTGGAGCAACAGGAACTCTGATACATTGATGTTGGGATGACAAGATTATACAGCCAGTTGGAAGACATCTTGTCATATTCCTAACATATAATCTAGCAATTGTACTTCTTTTTTTATATTTATTTTTTAGGTGTAGATGGACACAACACAATGCCTTTATTTTTATGTGGTGCTGAGGATCGAACCCATGTCCCTCCCATGCTAGGCAAGTGCTCTACCGCTGAGCCACAATCCCAGCCCCATAGCAATTATACTTCTTAAACACAAAGAAGTTGAAAAAAATGTACACACAAAAACCTGAACCTGGGGCTTGGGTTGTGGCTCAGTGGCAGAGCGCTCATCTAGTATATGCAAGGCCTTGGGTTTGATCCTCAGCACCACATAAAAATAAATAAATAAAATAAAGGTATTATGTCCAACTATACCTAAAAAATAAATATATAAAAAAATCTGAACATGGAGGTTTGTGAAAGCTTTATTCATAACTGCCAAAGCTTCAGTAGGCCTTTGCCTGCTGAATAAATAAACTATAACACATTCACACAATAATATTACTCAGTGCTAAACAGAAATGCACTACGAAGCCACAAATACTGAAGAAATCTTAATTAAATATGTATTACTAAGTGAAAGAAATCCATCTGAAATCAGGTTACATATTATGTGATTTTAATTATATGACATCTTGAAACGTCAAAATTATGGAGACAGTGAAAAGGGTTGGGGAAAATAGAACACAAATAATTTAGGGGACAGTGAAAACATTTTGTATCATACAATAATTGTAGATATATGTTATTATACATTTATACAGACCTATAGAATGTACAACACCAATAATGAATACTCATGTAAATTACAGGCTTTTGATGATAATGTGCCAATGCAGGTTGATCAACTGTAACAAGTGTTATGGAAGACGGTGATAATAGGGGAAGATATGCACAAGTAGGGATAGAGGACATATAGGATATCACAATTACTTTCCCTCAATTTTTCTGTGAAGCCAAAACTGTTCTAAAAATAAAATCCTTTTTTTGAAGCTAATTACAACCTATATAAAGAGTAATGAAAAAGAACACTTTGCCCTGAAGTGTATGGAACACAATACAAAGCTACATTCAGAGGCAATTTTATAACCTTAAAATGTCTTCACTAAAAATGAGATTAAAATAAAGGAGCTTATGGGATTGGGTTGTGGCTCAATAGTAGAGTGCTCGCCTAGCTTTTATGAGGCACTGAGTTCAATTCTCAGCACCACATAAAAATAAATAAATAAAATAAAGCTATTGTGTCCAACTACAACTAAAAATTTTTTTAAATTAAAATGAAGGATCTTAGAAAAAATTAGAAATGAGACAGTAAACAATCAGATGAGCAGGCCAAATTAAAGAATTACAAGAGCATTCCCCAATAACAACTAATTTGAAAAACCTTAAAATGGGTGATTTTAAGCAATACAAATTACCACAGTTGAAAAAAAAAGTATAAAAGTTGAATACTCCAATTACCATAGAATAGACACATGACTATAAATCAATCATATAATACTACATCATATAACAAAATAGTTTCACAAATTAGCTATTCAGCTTTAAAAAAGGAGATAACTCTAAAGTTACTTAAATTATTTCATACTACAGAAAAACATAAAATGCTCCCTAATTTATTTTGAGGAATCTAGTATAACTTTAAATATCAATACCTGATTAATACAGTAGGGGGAAAAATCCTACATACCAATCTCACTCTTAAGAGATCAAATATACAAATAAATGGAATATAATAGTGTATCAAAAAATAACATACTTTCATCAAATCGTTATTTGGAAAGATCCTATTAATATTTTAATAGTCATCCTATCAAACATTTTTTTATTAATTTGCAATAGATTGATATCTTTACAACATGGGGTTCTCCCATCCTGAAACATAAATTCTCAAGTTACTTAAGCCTTTAATGTCTTTCAATATTTCACATTTTCCCACAAGTCACATATATTTTTCATTTAGCATATTCCTAAGTACTTGATATTGGCATCTTTGGATGCATTCCTTTTTTTCTGTTTTATTACTGGTATAGAAGAAAAATATGTTTTATATGTTAATCTGCTTAGCCACCTTGCTCTGCCATCTAATAGTTTGTCATATCTTTTTCTTTTTGGTATTGGGGATTAAACCTAGGGGTGCTTTACCATTGAGTTACATCCCCAGCCCTTTTTCTTTTTTGAGATAGGATCTCACTAAGTTGCTTAGGGCCTAAATTGCTGAGAATAGCCTTGAACCTGCAATCCTCCTGCCTCAACCTCCCAAGTTGCTGGGATTACAGGTATGCATCACCATGCCCAGCTTCACTTTATTTTTTAGAAAGAAAATCACATTGTTTGAAAATGGAATTTTCATTTCTTACTTCCTTCATGCTTTTTCTTCTTGTTTTATTGCATTGAGTAGGAAATCTAACACCATGTTGAACATTAGCAATGTTGTCTTTTCCCTAACAATATTAGGATTGCTTGTATTCTATTATTAAGTACAAAGTATACTATAGATTTCTGATAAATGCATTTTATCAAACTATTTATCGATTCCCATTTTGCTAAAAGTATGTGTGTGCATTTATATGGTACTGGGGACTGAACCCAAAGCCTTACACATGCTAAGCAAACATGCTAATATTGAACTACTTTCCCACCCTTTTCAATTTTATTCTGAGACAGAGACCCACTAAGTTGTTCAGGCTGGCCTTGCATTTGCAATTCTCCTGCCCCTGCCTCCTAATAAGTTTTTTGAAATCAAAGTAGATATTGAATTTTTATTTAATTTTTTTTTTTTGCTATCCACTGAGTCACTAATACAGTATTAAATGTTTAACTTATTAATATGATGACTGTTGAAGGCTTGGTACCCAGTTGGTGGCGCTATTAGGAGGTGGTGGAAACTTGGAGGGAAAGCCTCCTTGGAGGAAGTAGGTCACTGTGAAGAACATATTTTTGTCCCTGCCTTCTTGGCAGCCATGAGATGAGCAGTTTTGCTCCATCATTCACTCCCACCAAAATGTTCTGTTACAGTACAACTCCGCAGCAATGGGGCCAGCCAAATAACTATGGACTGAAACCATGAGCCAATCTTTCTTTCTGCTTTTCTCATTTTGTCACAGCAAGGGAAAGCTGACTAATACAATGATTTACAGTAATAGATTATCTTTCTTTTTTTGTTGTTTTGTTGTTTGCTTGTTTGATACTGGGAATTAAACCCAGGGGTGCTGTACAACTGAGCTACATCCCCCAATTTTTTTTAGATTCTGATACATGGTCAAGCTGAGGCTGGTCTTGAATTTGTAATCTTCCTGCATTAATTAGCCTCTCAAGTTGCTGGGATTATGGGTGGGCATCACCAGGTCCAGCAGTAATAGGGTTTTTTTTTTGGTACCAAGGATTGAACTTAGGGGCATTTGACCCCTGAGCCACATCCTCAGCCCTATTTTGTATTTTATTTAGACACAGAGTCTCACTGAGTTGCTTAGCAATTCGCTTTTGCTGAGGCTGGCTTTGATTCTCTTGCCTCAGCCTCCCGAGCAGCTGGGATTACAGACATGTGCCCCGATGTCCAGCAGTAATACGTTTTCTGATGTTAAATCATTTCCGGGACAAATCTTTTCTTGTTCTAGATATAGGATTGAATTTACTAATAGAGCTTTGTATCTACCTTAGTTTGGCCTAATTTTCTCTTTGCTAGCTATCTTTGTCAAGTTTTGGTATTAGGATACTAATACTGTAAAGTCAGATGAACACCCCCCATGCTAAAATATAAAAACCACAATAGTAAAACAGGCAAGTGAAAATTGCGCAGCTTGACAGTAGCATTCCAGGTAGAGGAGACAGCATATGTAGACACCAGGATGAAAAAAAGCACAGGTTATGCCTATAGAACAGGATTTAAATATTCTTAAGCTAGAATAATAAACAAGTAGTTTTTGGCTTACATTGGTAACAATTTAATCTTTAAAGCACAATTCTTCTGCCAAAACATTTTAATTTACTCTGAATTTTATAGAGACTAGAATCCAAATTCTTGCATTCAAGATCCTTCCTTCTTTAACGTGTTTTTTTTTTTTTTTTTTTTTTTTTTTTTTTTTTTTTTTTTTTTACAGTGCAGCCTGTACTTCCTTGTCCGTGATGTTTCTTTTGCCTAGAATACTGTCTTGGGACATCCAAATCCTACCCACCTTTCAAGGCCCAAATAACTGTGAAAACGTCTCAGGTCCAAATGCATTACGTTTAAATACATTTGATCTACAGCTGTTTATTGTTAGTTCTTGGTTTGCCTACTTCTTAAGACTCAGCTGAATGAGGTTGGTTAGTGTCACCCCTAAAATTCATGTCCTGCCTAGAACTCTTTATTGAAACAGGGTCGCTGCAAATATAAGTAGTTATGACCAGGTCATATGGGAGTAAAGTGGGCCTGCTATCCAATAGGACTGATGTCCTTATAAGAAAAGACACAGAACCAGAAGCAAAAGCTGACAATAGAAGGAGAGTGAAGTGGTGCAGTTTCAAGTCAAAGAACATAAATGACTGTTGGCTACCACCAGAAGCTAGGAAGGGACAAAGGAATCTACTCAGAATCTCAAAGGAAGCATGACCATGCTTGTGCCTTGATTCCAGACTCCTAGATTCCAGAAAGCCAGAAAACAAATATGTTAAGTCATTCAGTATGTGGTACTTTCTTATGGCAATCTCAGAAAACAAGTATAAAGACAATTATTTCTTCTACGTATTTTCCTAGCCCCATGTCCAGTGCGCAGTTCAGGTTGATGCAGGCTCAGTGCCTCCTATGGTAAACAAATGGCTGTTTCCGCCAGTGGTAATGAATTACCAGACGCTTAGAAGCTTGTACTACTCTGAGATGACAGGAAGCCAATGCGCAATGTAAGGCGGCCATCCTATGGGACTACAGGATAAACAATAAGAAATTACATACAGGAGAGAAGGTGGAGCAAAGTGGAAAACTAGGGCAGCTGAGGTTAGGGAGTCTCAATTCGAGTGGATTTCCGCGGGGTCACGAGAAAGGTCCTGCCGCTCTCCGAGACCCCACGGAGAGATCCAGGCCATCACTCCACTCCCTATGACTATGGACAGAGAAGTACGAACGCAGGTTCCGGTCTCCGGAATCGCCCCTACAGTCTCTGACAGAACTTCAACACTCTGATTCGTTCCGACCCTGCGAACAGAACTCTCGCCGCTCGCGTTGCGTCGTGTTGTTACGTGGGGCGGGACTTCCTGCCCACGCCCCGGAAACCAGAAGAGGATCTTGTCCGCCGGAAAGAGAGGAGTTATTACCGGGACTCTACAGCGGGTCGTTGGCTGGAACTGTATCGTAGAGTAAGTCCAGCCTCTGGTCACCGGCGAGGGGAGTGACCCTGGCGTCCTATCATGAAGGCTGGCTGCCTTATCGGGTTTTAGGGGATGCAGCAGGGAACGGGAGTAGAGTTGAGGGGACTGGGTAGGTTAAGTACCACCAGCCAGCTGGACCTCATGTTTGCTTCGCTGTCCTCGTTTTCTCCACATCTTTTGAAAACTGAGGTTGGTTGCACTTGGAACTGTGATAGGAATCAATATGGAAGGGAGAAATACGCACTCACACAGAAAAAAAATTTAAAAATAGTTAAAGCCGTTCGCGGTGTCGCAAGCTTGTATCCTAGCTACCTTGTAGGCTGAGGCAGGAAGATCGCAAGTTGAGGCCAGCCTCAGCAAGACCCTGTCTCGAAATTTTTAAATGGGCTGGAGGTGTAGTTCAGTGGTAGATTCCTTGCCCAGCCCATGCGAGGCCTGAGTTCACTCCCTGTACCCGAAAATAATAATAATTATAACAATAATACTTTTTTAGAAAAGGAAAAAAATCAGTTTTCACATATGCAACACGCATATGGGCCTGTAGAAACTCAGGTAGTGACTCCTGCGTGAACAGCAGTACCTGTTGGACTAATTTTAAGCACTCAGATGAAGTTGAATTTTTTTTTAATATTTACTTTTTAGGTGTAGATAGACACAACACAATGCCTTTATTTTTTTGTGGTGCTGAGGATAAAATCGGGTTCTGCCCGTACTAGGTGAGCACTCTACCGCTGAGCCACATTCCCAGCCCAATAGAATATCTAATGAGCCATAAATAACAATTTTTTTTCTTTTGGTGCTGGGGATGAACCTAGGGCCTTGTGCATACAAGGCAAGCACTCTACGAACTGAGCTATATCCCCATCCCCCAAGTTGAATTTTTAAGCTTCCTAAATCTGCCGGTAAGTCGTTTGATATTAGAGGTGGAACAAAGCCATCTTAATTATCCCTGTTATTTCAGCTTAGAATGAAGCATAAGGAGAGGACACAGATGGAAAGTCACATTTGGTTCATTACAAAGCCTGATCTGAAAGTACAATTTCTCATTTCCATTTAAGAATCCTCTTTTTCTTCACTGTGCTCTGAATTGCTAATGATTTGTCTTTTGGTCAGAAGTCAAAGGTGAGGAGTGAAGAGAATGGTGATATATGTTCAGATACAGTATGAATCCATCAAAGGAAATACGTCAGTATGTGTCAGGAAAACTGTGTCAATCATCTATCTTTGATATTCTTTAGATGCTGATAAGGCTGTTAATCTTTTTGATATTCTATAGATGTTGATGAGGCTGTCATGTCACTTCTGTCATATCCCATTTAGCAGTATATATGTAATAACAGTGTGAAGATGAGACTTTGATTACTTGTTTCAGACATCTGTCTAGGAAGTCCTGGAGATCAACAAGATATGTGTTTGTCATAGAAGACTTACAGCTGACTACTTGTCTGTCCTTTTGCTGTGACTATTTGCTAAAAGAACCTGTAGAAATTTACACAAAATTCTATGTGAATGAGACCATCTATAAAGAACTTGTCAGTTATTCGCAATCTGAGTGAGGTGCTGTAGAGTATACTACACTTAAACCTCTGCTCTCTTTTACAGTAATATGGCATTTGGTCCTTGTGCAGTTCAAATGTGTTTTTGCATTATTGCTTTCATCTTTCTCATATCAGAAATGTAAATGTGGTGCAGGAAAATGGCAAGCCTGTGGAGAAAGTAAGGGAGCCTAAGATGTCCAGAAAACAAATTGTACTTCAGCAAATATTGAAAAACTCTTAGCAAATGGAAAATCGTAACTACTAATGAACTAATTCAACTGGATGTTCATTGTGGGGGAGCCATGGCTACTTTATACAAACAAATTTCAACCTTTTTGGTCTTAAGATACCTTTAAAAATCTCCAAAGAGCTTTTGTTTTTGTGGGTTATTTCTATCCATATTTATGGTATTAGAAAGTAAAAGATGAGAAATGTTTGAGCACAAGAATATACAAGCATACACTTTATTAGTCGTCAGTGATAAATGTTCTCACACATCAGATAGCCTTCAATTAAATTGCTGGTACTCATGGAATGAGAAAGAAAAGGGCAAATAATGTCTTAGTTTTGACCTAACACCTGAAGGGCTTTCAGAGGTCCTCAGAGGGACATATTTTAAGAAAACTGCTTTATGCAAATGTTTCAAAACTTTTTATATTATTTACATAAATGATTGTAGTTGATTATGACATGAACAGAAGTATCATATAAAATGCAATAACAAGCAGTCGTGTGTCTCCAGAAACTGTATAATTCAAGGCACAAGGAACACAAATAGGTATACATTTTGTGTTCTTTTTTATCGTGTTGGGTTTTCATAGAGGGTGAGGGAGGTTGAACCCGGGGCCTTGCACAAGCTAGGCAGGCACTCTACCACTGAGCTTTAACCCCAGCCTTGACTGCTTTTTTTATATGGCTTCAGACAGTGGTTGAGACCAACTCCTGGAGAATCAAGAGCTGAGAAGACCACCAATTCATTGGCTTTGGACATGAACAAGCCACAGGCAGTTTTTATTTTTGCTCATTCCCTTGGCCAGTTAACTCTTGCTCACCTTCCTTGCCAATAACCACTAGTGTGTTACAGCTTCCCTCTTCCATGTTCTTTCTCTCTATCCAAAACTAATGATTTTTCAATGGATAAGTTCTGCATATACTGCTAAATATAATTGCTATGTAAAATAGGGTAAATGGTATTTAAAATTTCTGGATGTTAGGCTGGAGATATAGCTCAGTGGGAGAGTACTTGCCTAACATGGGCAAGACTCTACGTTTGATCCCCAGCCAAAAAACAAAACTATATATTACATAGAAATCCTGGATAAATAGTTATATATGGTTATTTTGTGGGAAAATGGCTTATAGTCCTTTGAAAAGCTGAGAAAACATATATTTCTGACTTAAAATAATGGAACACAGGATCTCACTAACTGAAAATTTTAGACATCCATCCCCCTCCCCTTTTTTTTATAGTTGTAGATGGACAGAATGCCTTTATTTTATTTTATTTTTTTATCCATTCCCTTTTTAGAAAAGGTTGAGATTTTAATAATGATAAGTGCCCCCATTTGATTAAAATTTTTTTTAGTTGTTGATGGACTTTTATTTTATTCATTTAAATAAATATATGTGGTGCTGAGACTAGAACCCAATGCCTCACACATGCTAGGCAAGTGCTCTACCACTGAGCCACAACCCCAGCCCTTCATTTGATTTTTTTTTTTTTAAGAGAGAGAAATTTTAATATTTATTTTTTTAGTTTTCAGCGGACACAACATCTTTTACTTGGTTTTTTTTTTTTTTTGAGAGAGAGAGAATTTTTAATATTTATTTTTTTATTTTTTTTTTTAGTTTTCGGCGGACACAACATCTTTGTTTGTATGTGGTGCTGAGGATCGAACCCGGGCCACACCATGCCAAGCCAGCGTGCTACCGCTTGAGCCACATCCCCAGCCCAACATCTTTTATTTGTATGGGTGCTGAGGATCAAACCCGGGCCGCACGCATGCCAGGCGAGCACGCTACTGTTTGAGCCACATCCCCTGCCCCCCTTCATTTGATTTTTACCCTACCAAAAAAATATATAAATTTGGCCAAAGTTGTTTAGAGAAGGACTGTTAGTTAGGTACTGACAATATCTTTTTTTTACCCCAGTACTTAAATCCTAGGTGCTTTACCACTGAACTGCATCTTGGCTCTTATTTTTTTAATTAATATGTTTATTTTTAAAAATTAATACAGATTCTCAAAAAAGTTGCCAAGACTACCCTGGAACTTGAATCCTCCTGGCTCAGCCTCCCAAGTTGCTGGGAATAGAGGTGTACACTACTGTATCTGGCTGCTACTGAACTACTTTAATTGTTGCTTTGTATCATTTGTGAAGGAGTCTTTCCCATAAAATGAGTTTTAAAGACACTTGACATTTGAGAAGGAACCACCTATGATATTTATAAATACCTAAATTTGTTATTACCTCTACAGGGTATAATTTTCTCTGTAAAATTCTTAGATTCTGCATCTAGCTTAGAGTCACATAATTGTGTTGTGCTATAAATACCAGAGAAACAGTCAAACTTAGTGGCCAAGTGGGCAACTTCTATGCACCAACATCTAGGGATTATGTGCTAAATGTTTAATTCAGAACATTGAAAATACACACAGGTAGATCTTTGGGCTATCTTAGAATAGTTAAAACTATATTAAATGTGAGTGCTCAAGTTATCTTACAGTAATGGGAAGAATGTTCTAAACTACATGCCATCTTTCCCACTACCCAGATTCTTCTGTGCCCCTTCCCAGTCTTCCCAGATTCGAAGTCACCACAATGTGCAATTACCGGTGGGACTTTTGTGTCTGATGTCATGAGTGTTTTGAGACAGAAGAAAGGTTGAAAATGACTGTTCCATGTTGTTAACCTCACTCTCCACCCGCAGATTTGAAGGATGCTTTGCTTTCCGTTGAAGAGGCTTTTACTTTGATCTGGAACAGGCTTTGATGTCTCTTGTCTTTTCAGGTATATGAGCTCTCTGAAAGCTGAAAGCAGTTGTTTCCATATTCTTTATCATTCAGAGATCATGGAGGCACAGCCCTTGCCTTTTGAGCTGCTTATAGTCAAGTGGAGCAGAGAAGCCAGTTTAGCCATTGCATTTTTTGTTTGTTTTTGTGGTGGTGGTGCTAGGGATTGAATCTGAGGCCTTGCACATGCTTGGCAAGTGCTTACCACTGGGCTACCTTCCCAAACGTTTTTATTTTTTAAATATTTAAATTTTAGTTGTAGGTGGACACAATACCTTAATTTTATTTTTATGTGGTGTTGCTGTTTCAAACAGCACATGAGGATCGTGCCCAGTGCCTCGTGTGCTAGATGAGTGTTCTACCACTGAGCTACAACCCTAGTCCTGCTAATCCTTTTTATTTTATTTTGATACAGGGTCTTGCTAAACTGCTGAGGCTGGCCTTGAACTTGCAATCCTTCTGCCTTACTCTCCTGAGCCACTGGGATTACAGGCATACACCATTTAAATCCAGCTCCCACTTAAGTATTCCAAAGTAGGTAAGTATGTGGTACTCAACTCAGTTTGGGAGAGAGAGGAATTAGGCAGTACTTCCCAGAGGTGTTTTTTGAGTTATACAGGCAGTAAGTAGACAAGGATGGGAGTTCCATTTTGAATGCCTAGGAATTTGTGACTGGTTTGTAGATTGTAAATGGTACAAAGGATTGTAATCAAGTATCTTAACACCTTTTTCAAAGTGTTTTCCTTCTTCTGGATAATGCTTTTGTTTTTTTCCTTCTCTGTTTCTACTCCTTTACCCCTTGATTAGAAGGATGTTTGGAATGTGAAAGGAAATAGAAGGGTAGGAATCTGGGTGACAGAATAATAGGTTTACCAAGAAGTAATGCAGATCCATCTCTAAAAACTGTGTTCCTGCTTTACTAAAATGCAGTTCTTTTGGTTAGTTACTTTCGTATTGAATATGTTATATTCCTGTTGCCAATCCAGACTGCTTGAATTTAAGGGCATCTCTTAAAAAAGATTCCCATTTTGGCTTAGGAATGAGAATGGAGGAAACAGCAAGATTAGGATCCAAGTTCATGCTGCAAAAACATTTTTATTGGCTGTCTGAGTCACTGCATGTTGTTTAAATCAATTACAGGCTATTTATTTTGTACATTTCAAATCAATGAAGATTTAAGTCCACCAAGATTTGAGTAAGTAAAAATAGAATAGAAAACCCTGATTCTGACATAGTCTGGAAAAACGAAGAAAAAGCTGTCCATCTGTGAATTAGGCTTGGTGTTTTCTGTGATTGGCAATAGCAGCAAACAAGAAGCAAATCAGCACCTGTGCAGAAATGACTCCAGTAAAATCACCACTACTTCAGGAGCAGTTGCTGTGCCCAGGTCATAGTCATGTTCCTTCTGGTAGACTACCTACTGACAGAAAAGTTGCCAACTAGCTGGGGTCTTCTTTCCAAATAGCTATTATCTTGCATTTAGATTAATTAACCATTAGTTGCAGTGACATGAGCATATGTAAAGAGCTCAGTGCTCTTAAAACTTGAAGTTGTAAATTATCTTTCATTTAATATCTTGACATATTAAAGAGCAATATTTTAAATGCTGGACTTGGTCATATTCTGGAGACTAAGAAAATAGAGTCCTTGAAGTCAAGCTGATTCTGTTTTTAGCCTCCTAAATGAAAAGGTAGATAGAACAGGTCTTGTTTGCAAAAAAAATTCAAGACCTACTTATCTACCAACAGCAGTTATATGTCATCAAACTATAGCACATAGAAAAAAAAATATTAGATGAGAAGAGTGGAGAAAGGCATAAGGAACATAGAATTTTAACTCTATTAATTCGTAGGAAGGTTACTAGAAATTGGAGAAGTGGTATTGGTAAGTTGAGGAGAGGATGTTTTCTCATAGTGCAGGCTTCAGAGAGTTCAGAAAGTTTTCTCGTACCTGAACCTCCTTGGATGGAGGCGAATGTGGTCTTACTTACAGAATGACACAACACAGTGAACTGTGCTGGGGCAGTTTCCAGGGTGGGAGTTGTGTTAAGATTTATGATTTTAACAAATTTTGGAGGATGAGAAATATTAAGAAGGTCCCACTGCCCACTCATATACTCTGTTTTATACTCCTGACCAAGTACATGCTTCAGAAATATTTTACTGGGTATGTACAGGTGATTGTGTATCATTTGAACCAGCAGGAAGTCAATTATTAAACATGTACTTTGATAAATAAAAGACAATTTAATTTTACCAGGAACCAATGTCATTTTATGTCCCAAGTTGCTAAGCAACTTTCCAATTCCATCTAGTAAGAGTATTTTAAATTCTGAAATTTGGATTACTAAACCCTTGGTGGTTTTCACCAGGATTCTGTAGTTGTTCATATTCTCTTTCCCCTTCATTAAACTAGGAAACCAAAGCTTATGTAACAAGAGTTATAAAGTGACACAGGTAAAGCTAAGAAAAGATTTTGATTTTTTTCTAAATTGCCCAATATTAGGGATTGTGATTATAGTGGTCTAATTTTTAAGAAATCTTTTTTTTCTGTTTTTTTTTTTTTTAACAGATTTACCAGCAGGTTGCAAGTGTACATGGCCATGAGGTAAACCCTGCCCCTTGTTGAAATTTAGTTTCAGTAGTATTTTAAGGAATTGAGTCTTAGGAAAAGCAAAAGTTTTGTTTGACTTTATTCTTGAATGATTTTTTTTTCTTCTTCTAGAAGATGGAATGATACTTAAACAAAAGTTCTTTTCTTCTTCCTTTGTGTGTGTGTGTGGGGGGGGGTGGTTATTGGAACCCAGGGCCTTGGATATGATAGGCAAATGCTCTACCACTGAGCCACATACTTAGCCCTTAAACAAGTGATCTGTATGCTGAATAATTGTGATAATTGAAATTGTTCATATTCCTTGTTTAAGCGGTTTTTAAAAGTCAAAGATAATTTTAGACAGTTTTTTTCTTGATCAAATAAAATTTTATTAAAACCCCATAGGTGTCAAGTTTTTATCATTTTATCCATTCATCCATGTTCTTATTACATGTGATGTACTCTATACATAAAGCCTATTAGAACTCTGAATTAAAATTTGCCTAATATATGATATCATATTTCCTGTTTGGTTGTTTCTATTTTAGTAGCTGAGAACATCTTTAAATATACATATGTGTATTTTAATTGTTTATAACTTGAACCATTTCTGAGCTTATATCTGCTGCACCTTTCTTATTTCAGAGTAGGTGTTAGAGCTTGGTAGGGCAGGTGTTTATCTACGAAGAACTGTTGTCACGGTAAGTGGTTAATTCAGGAATCTGAGCCGTTCTTTATACCAGTAGGCAAAGTTCAGTAGGAGGTGAGAGGTGTTTGATGTGTCCAGTTTTGAGTGTGGTGGCAAGTGTGAACATTTCAAAGTGAAAAGTTTTTTTCATTTACAGATCCTTATGTGATGAGAGTTAGGCATATCTTGTGTTGTTTAGAGAGCATCTGGAGTTGTTACTTTGCAATTTGACTCAAGCTTTGAAATGCTGTGTGTGCAGAGTTTAAGTGGCATCTAGAAACTGGAACTGAAGAACAATGTACTGACAGAGCACCAAGGTTACTGAATGGCACCAGGACCATGAGACACGATGCCCTGGAGCCACTGGCTGCACACCACTCTTCTCACCAGTACTCAGCTCTGCCCTGTGGTGGGTGGATTTCTTTAAAAAATTGTATATTTGCTCTGTGCCACATATTGTTAAACACTCTCGGTTTGTTGTTAAGTCACCCAGTCCTATGAGACAAGTATTGTTTTTCCCTTTGAAGGGAAACAGAAGGTCTGGATAAGGTGACTTTTTTCCAGGTCATAAGGCGAAGTAGCAACAAAGTAGCAATCAAACCCAGGTTCCTGTTTTCAAATCTGGCTCTTTATATTACAAGACAATTCCTAGAATGAGTTGCAACTAATGTTTTCTAATTTTTTTCCCATCTATCCCCTCAGTTCTCCACTTAGGCACATGCACACAATGAAAACACCACATTTGTGGTTAGTGTTTAATAGTAAGTAGTGCCCTGGTTTTCCCTGTCTTGCCACCAAGACATACATACCCTTCTGTTTCTTCTTAATATTTCCCTTCAGATTTTGCTCATCTCCTGGCTATATGTAGGTCCTTTGCTATAGTTTTGAAAGAGCCCTGCCAGCCCTCATGTGGAGAGCAGTGAGCAGCCAAAGAGCAGTGGTTAGATGAAGAAGATATTCATTTACTCAACAAGTATTTGGTGTGCACCTGTTACATGTTAGCATTTGGGGATCAAATGACAGATCCTTTTGCATGCCTACCTTCATGGAATTACTCATTATAGGGGTAATTTCAAAGTTAGTAATGTGAGCACCACGAAGGAGAGTGCAAGGTATTAAAGCATACAGTGGTTGGAATCTCACCACAGTGCTGCTGTTGGGAAACAGGGAGATTCTACTTCCAGAAAGGCACAAATCTTCCCTTGCTCTCTTTGGCCAGCTTCTTGTCCTCTCAAATCTGTTCTTTATACTAATGAAATGTGATGAGTATGGAGAGGCTGCTGAAGCCATGGACTTTCCTTATCCTCTGCCAAGCTCCATAGGACTTAGAGATTCATTACAGTTTGCACATATACAGATTGACAAATGGTAGTTTGACTACTTGAAAGTCTTATGAGTTCATTTAGTGCAATCCATCATTTCACAGCTGGGCCTGACAGTGACTACCCTAGCATCTTGCAAATAACTCTGCTCAGGACTAGAATCCAGGTCAGGTGAGAAGAGTGGCAGCACACCACTCTGCCATATAATAACATGAGCCAAATTATGCTCAGCGCGTGGTGCTTGGATGCCAACTTTGGCCAGTGGAGGATGAGTGACTGACAGGGTTAAATACAGAAGAGAGACAAGAAATGACATCAGAGGGTCTAATAAAAAGTGACGTGCATTGGCATTAAAATGCCATTATGTATCTTTAGACACCCTGGCTTTTCCAAAGAAAAACAGGGATGTACAAATTGGTGAAGCTGACAATTGAATGTGTATAGATGTTGAGAAATGTCTACGTTGAAAAATGACAATTTTGAATTTTCATAGTCTAATAGAATACCAATCTTCTTCGGGGAAACTGTTATTCGTATATCTGGAGTTGTCCTGTTGTGCAGAAATTCATACTTATGCCTGAAAGTTAAACATTGACACAACAAAGCTTCAGAAATTCTCTACGTGAAGTATTTATAAAATATCTCAGTAACTTAATAGTACTTCTATACTTTTGCTATTTTTTTTTATTAAATGACTACCAAATAGGCCATCCCCAAAGCTATACTCTTTTCAAACATATCCTAAGACACGTTTTCAAACTGTTATTGAGCAACTTGTTAACCTAAGAAACATACAAAATCATGATTTCATACTACATCACAGTACAGAAATAGAACACATTTGAAACATTTGGATCTCAAGGCTTAAATGTGTAGATCATTTATAATAAAGACATTTGAGTGCAACCCTGTGGTCTTTCATGTGATAAAATAGGCCTTTGGGTCTAAACTCTTTTAAGTACACAGGTACTTGAAGCATCTAGTTCTTAAAGTAAGCAGGGCATCTGCTGTCATTAGGACTATTTTTTTGGTGTTTGGTAGCACGAGCACCCTTTATCCATATCTGTATCCTGTGTGCTTTTGGAAAATGGCTGAAACCCAAATCAACCATAGGCATGTCCTAATCCTACAACATGCAGACATCTGAAGAGGTCTGTGCACCAGCATGCCAGTTCAGAATCCTGGGATGTATGCTGGGATGTATGCTTAGAACATGATCTAAATGTGTCAGAGCAAGCCAGCCTGTCTCCATCCTAACTCACCTTATCTTGCCTCCTTTTTTCACCTGAACAGCTAACAGAAGTTAAATGAGTCCTTTCTCTACCTTTCGTGTCACCACCAATAGAGTCCAAGACCATGAACAAAAAAACTATAGCTCACTAGCAGACCTTATCCTCATTCTCCACTCCTGCTCAAGCTGCAGGCTTTGTTTTTGCTCTCTTTTGTCATGTTCTGTCATTGCTACTCCTGTCTTCTCATGTCCACACCTTTCGCACTACACACAGACTCCTGTTTCTTTTATACTTCTTCCATTTCACTCTGCCCCTTGTCCCCACCTCCCATAGTGGAGATTGAACCCAAGGCTTTGCACATGCTGGGCAAGTGGCTCTGCCACTGAACTACACCCCCAACCTTTTGAAATTTTGTTTTGAGACAGTCTTGCTAAATTGCTCAGGTAGGCCCGGAACTCATGATCCTCCTGTCAGCCTTCCCGGTAGTTGAGATTACAGGTGTTTGCCACCAAACCCAGCTGCCCTTGTTCTTACCTTTCTGAAATGAGACTTTGAATTTTATTCTTACTTTAGGCAGAATCCCCATATCTGGCTTAGTACATAGTAATTCTTGCCTCCTGGTTGTGGTTTAGATAGATGTCCCCCAAAAGCTCATGTGTAATACAATGCAAGAAAGTATAGAAGTAAAATTATTTATTTATGAGAGCTTAGACCTAATCAGTGCATTCATCTCCTGCTAGGGATTAACTGGGTGGTCATTGTAAGCAGGTAGGAGGTAGGGGCATTGGGGACTTAATTTTGCAGTATCTATTTTGTTCCTGGAGAGCACAACTCTATCTGCTTCCTGATGACCATGTCCTGAGTTGTCTTCCTTCACCACACACTTCCACCTTGATGGTGCCTTGTTTTGGGCCCAGAGCAATGGAGAGTTGGCTGTCTAGGACAGGCCTCTGAAACCATAAGTCCCAAATAAACTTTTCCTCTTCTAAAATTGTTCTTGTCAGGTCTTTTGGTCATGGGCAAAAGAGCTGACAAAAACATGCCCCAAACTTGTTCTGAAGTTCAGTAGAATCCAGTATAATCTAAATCTCTTATGGGGGAAAGCTAGCCTTGCCATTTATGCTTGGGCATGACAATAAGGTTTTAAATAACCACGATAGAGAGTAGCAGAGAACACTGGATGAACATTAGGATTCATCAAGCCAAGGAGGGTCCGAGGCTCCATATTACAAGAGGTGCTGGGAAAGCAATGTGGGGTTTTGTTGTGGGTTTTTTTTTTTGTGTGTGTGTGTGAGTATGTGTGTGTGTTTTCAATTTTTGAAGTGACGAAGGTTGTAACAGAGCCCTTTAAGACTAAAGTTTTGTCTATTGGCCTGCATTCTTTCAGAGTTTTCTTCCAGCAACACTGAACTATTCCACATGTAAAGACAGCTCAGCTGCAGAAGCTGTAGACACTAAGCCTCTTACTCACATTTACTTAAAAAGATGGAATTGGGGCTTCAAATCAGACTGTAGCCACTTAACACTGATGCTGAACATAAATGAAAAAGCAGTCACTTAGTTGGTTAGGAATTCAGTCAGTGAAGCCAGACTGCCTGGGTTTGAATTCAAGCTCAATCTATTGGGTAGACTTATCTAACACCTATGAGGTGCAGCCTTATTTTTAAAATGGGGTAATAAAATTGTGAAAAGTAAAGATAATGCATGTAAGAGGGCTAGAACAGTATTGGCATCTAAATGAGTTCTCTATGAATTTTATTTATGTTATTTTTGGAGAAAAGTTGCTTGCTATCTTCTCATTTGGACTTAAGAAAAGTGGATGACAGCATCTCCCAGGTGGGAATATTTTATAATGTGGGCCTTAGTTATTGTTAGTGAAAACCTCTCACCGAAATTCAACTTTTAATCTCCGGTATTCAGCTTTTACTTTACCTTGATGATGCAAATGTGTGCCTCATGCACCAGGAGTAGCAGTTTGCTCCCAGGTCTTCCTGCTTAGGGACATCTTCAAAGGCCACACCCACTGTGTAGTCCAAACACTCATCCACCTCCACCTCCCAGTAGTGGCGCCCTCGGACTGGAATTAGATTTCCCATGACAGCAACACACCTGGTTTTAGAAAGTGGAAGCATATCTGATTTGAGGGTGTCCCAAGCCTGACTGTGCAGATGAATGACACCATCTGCTGGTGTCAGTAAGCAGGTGGTCTGTGAATGTGGACGTAGGTGCTTGACACATCACTTGTAAAGCTGTGAAAACTCAGTGGCTGATGCTAAAGGTTGTAAGAGGAACATACACTGTTTGATGATGGGAGAAGAGGAGACAACCCACAGAATAGGTTCTGCTTGCTCTTAAAAATTGGGGCTTTTCTAGTAATAAAGGTTAGATTCATTTGTTCACTAAAAAAGGGATTAAAAACTCAAGAGAATGCAGCAAAGGGAATGATACGCTTGAAGTTCATTGGCCAGCACTTGCTTATGGTACCAAACAAACATGAAGGGGGTCTGAGGTAATCCTATTTAATGGATGACTCCAGGGAGAAGATAAGAATTCAGAGGCTGCCTCAAGAATTGCAAGATAGCAAGCATCCCTCACAAATCCTCAAACTCTACCTCCAAAGTTCCACTGAGATTTATACTGACAAAGGTCAGAGTTATGATATGTTCTATAAAAAGTCAGATCACATCATTATTTCCAAAGGAAAATCTGAGTGAGATCTGGGCCCAGACAGGCCTCTCTCCCAAGTCCAACAACCTCAGCAACAAATGTCTACTGAGCAATGGCTTACTGGATCCTTGATACACTTCTACAAGGTGGGCAAGGTAACCTCCAACTTAATTGTATTTGGTTCTGGGGATCAACCCCAGGGTCTTGTACATGCTAGGCAAGCTCTCTTCCACTGACCTACATTCCCAAACTTTTTCATGTTAGTTTGAGACAAGGTCCCACTATGTTGCTCTTGCACAGCCTGACAGCCTAACTCACATCTCTTGGTGCCATGATCTCAGCCCAGGCCTCAACTGCCCATATCATCTCCTCATCTTCATCCTACCAGGCTCCTACCTTAAACTTGGGTTCTTCCTCCCTTAGCCTTCCAAGTTGCTATTATAGGCATGTGCTACCAACACCGGCTTGAGAGGCCATGTTTAATGGAAACTGAATTAACCTTTGAACTTAACCAATCTGTGTTCTTATTCTCCTATTGCTTTAATGTTTCTATCTCTATTTGCCCTTTTTATGCATTTTTGGGAAGGAGGATGGTATAAATAAGTCACTTCAACATCGAGTACTAAGCTCTGGATGTAGCTAGAGAACTAGATAGCTAACCAGCATCTTTGGTGAAACCCATCACTCAGGTCACATACAGGCTCAATGATGAGCTTTAGGGCCGGCCATTCCATCGCCCAATATCCTATAGGAGTTTTGGTATAAGGTACCACAGTGTAGGAGGAAGCACACTGGACTAATTAGTAGAAGACAATAGTGGTGTTTGTGCTCTTGCACAGTCTAACAGCCTAACTCACATCTCTTGGTGTCATGATCTCAGCCCAGGCCTCAACTGCCCGTATCATCTCCTCATCTCCCTCCACTAGGCTCCTACCTCTTCACTCATTTCTTTCTAGGCTGCATCTGTTTAACATAATCCAGTTCTCCCTGAATAACAGTGTCATTAGGGAATTTCAGTCAATAAAGTACCTGGTAAACTGAGTCTTGCTGGGTAGCGGTTCTCTTGTATGAATTTTCCTTTCACTTCGCACCACTGTAAACCCGTCTTTAGAAATGGTCAACCAGGGATGACAGGTGTTCTTGTTCAGGTGAAAGTAGCTTCCTGTGGAAGAAGGGAATACCTGGACCCAGATGATTCCCCTCCTGGTGCCCCTCCCACCCCCAATCCCCTGAAGCCAGTCATTTTACTCCACAGCATGGTAGGATTAGCTTTGTGTGGGATCCGCTTAAGCCTGCTCTTTGCAGTTGTAGCTATCCTATGAGTTCAGGATGACATTTACCGTGTATGAGGTAGTTCTTGCGTGCTTAGCACAGCCCTAAGCAATTTGCAAGACTCACTTCTTTCAGTCCTCATGATTACTCTTAGAAACAGGTGTTACTAGTTCTATTTTGTAGATGAAGATACTGAGGCACAGATGGTTAGGAAATGGGCTGGCACATGATAGACCTCAGATTTGAACCCCATACTTGATTTTAGAGGCTGTGCTCTTAATTTGTAAGCTGTAAACACCTGCACTTGGATAAGAATGTCCAGCTTTTTTACCAAGAGAAACAAATTGAAGGAATGCCCCCCCTTTGCCATTCCAGAGAGTGAGCCTAGGGGTGCCTTACCACTGAGTACATCCCCCTAGCCCTTTTTAAATTTTATTTTGAGACAGGGTCCCACTAAGTTGCAGAAATTGGCCTCAAATTTCCAATCTTATTGCCTCAGCCTCTATGTAGCTAGAGGTGTGTGCTACAGGTGTGTGCTACGTGCCAAGCCTTGAGGCAATTTATAATGATCCACTTGACAAAGGTTAGCAAAATCAAAGTTTCACTTTGCAGTTAGGGCAGGAGATCATTCATCCCCAAGTCATGATGAAAAGAAAGCTCATCAAAAAGTGGTTCAAAATAGATCTAATTAAAAATTATCAGTATTAAAAACCCCCACTATTTTAGGAACATAGCAACTCATTTGCCATTACTGTCCCTTAGTCAAGCTTTTCTAAGGTCCCATTTTGTCACTTCTAATTGTCTCAGATGAGTTCAAGCATCACCACCAAACTGTTCATGATTATTTCCCACAATCTGATGCTATTGGGAACTTCATTTACTATCTGAGATGACTGGTGGGGGAGCCGTGTTTCTACCTCACAACTAACAATGTGTGGCCCTTATTGGCTGATTTCTGGTCCCAAACATACATACGAACATTTATGTATGAATATATATATATATATATATATATAAAAATGTATACATATGTATGTATATGTGTTTTTTGCTGATTCATATTCATTTTTTAAAATACTTTTTTGTTGTAGATGGACACTATATCTTTATTTGAATATGTTTCTGAGGATTGAACCCAGTGCCTCATCCGTCCTAGGCAAGTGCTCTACCACTGAGCCACAACCCCAGCCCTGATTCATATTTATTTTAGTTTTCCATTAATAGTGTGCATGCTATGGGGCTGGGGATGTGGCTCAAGCGGTAGCGCGCTTGCCTGGCATGCATGCGGCCCGGTTCAATTCTCGGCACCACATACAAAAACAAAGATGTTGTGTCCGCCAAGAACTAAAAAAGAATAAATATTTTAAAAACTCTCTCTCTCTCTCTCTCTCTCTCTCTCTCTCTCTCTCTCTCTCTCTTTAAAAAAAATAGTGTGCATGCTAAAAAATTATTTAAACAAATCAGAGATTACTGAATAATCAAGCTAGCTGTACTTTTGCTCTCCATTCTCTTATTGAAACAGAATTTGGTATTTCAAAATACCAGATTGGCTCAAGAATTTGAAGCACTAGGCAACTGAAGGAAGGCCCAGCACTAGATGAAAGAAAAACCCAAATCGTAATGCTAGCAGTAATCTTTTCCAGCTCTGTGTCCTTAGGTGGCCCTTGAACTTGTTTTTCCCATCTGTGTGGAAGGAATATAAATGGGGGTTAATCGCAAGACCTCTCCTCCTAGCATTGGTAATGAGGACAAAATAACACAATGTGTCTCAGTGAAATATCCTAGTTAAGGAAATGTCCCTGACCCGGAGCCAGGCTCCCTGCTTCTGCTGCTTACCTGTAAATCACCCACTCAGCTGGCTTGGCTGGTTCTGCTCTAAGGTGTGGGGAGACCCGCCTGGCTTCTGTGTACTTTGGCAAATCTCAGAGAGCAGAGCCAGGATAATAGGAGATGTGTGGGTATTTCTAGTGAGGTCTCTGCTAACTCAAGACTTGGATGTGAGATGTGACAGTTCTCTGACAGAATAATGGCAAATGAGAAGGAATATGAGTATCCCCTAGGGCCAAAGAGAAGGCTGGACAACTGACTTGAGCCAGGGAGATGGCTTGGACACAAAGCAGGAACAGGGAGGTAAGCAGAGGCCAGTGACTTTTGGTAATTTCATAAAGACCTGGTCTCTGGCTGGGGATGTGGCTCAAGCGGTAGCGCGCTCGCCTGGCATGCGTGCGGCCTGGGTTCGATCCTCAGCACCACGTACAAACAAAGATGTTGTGTCTGCCGAGAACTAAAAAATAAATATTAAAAAAAAAATTCTCTCTCTCTCTCTCTCCCCTCTCTCACTCTCTCTTTATTAAAAAAAAAAAAAAAAAGACCTGGTCTCAAGAGAGTTATTCAATTTGTATAAGATATATGATGTGCTTGAGCCACCCAGATCCAGTGGGACAAGCCTCTAGTCCAACTTGGGCCTGAAAAAAAAAGCCTTGAGTTCTGGGCTGGGATTGTGGCTCAGTTGCAGAATACTTGCCTAGCATGTGAGGCACTGGGTTCGATTCTCAGCAAAGAAATAAAATAAAGGCATGCTATCCGTCTACCACTACCAAAAAAAAAAAAAAAAGGAAAAACCCTGAGTTCTAATGCTCACTGGGCCACAAAATAGTGTCTTGGGCCTTCAGTCTTTGATCTGTTAAATGAGAACAGAAGGCTTTGATTGTCCATGAGCTCCTTCCAGGCCTGACTTGCCATGTGTTCATATCTACCTGTATTCATCTGTATTTTTTTTAAGTCATAGCAGCACTGAGTGTGCCAAGAAGTGGCCACCTTGGGTCACAGAGTGTGTGGGCCAGGGCACAGACCTGTGGTGTGGACTGTAGCAGGATCACTCCTGGCGCTGGGACCCCCAACATTGAGGGCTCTCACGTAGATGGTATAGCACTGCCTGGGCTGTAGCTGTATCAGGGACTCACAGGTTGGGATGCCCACAACAGACCTGGGCAAAGAAGTAGAGATGCAGTCAGCATGAGGTCAGGGCATCCAGGCCCAAGTGCCACATGTCCCTTTCAAAACAGGGATTTTAAAAACACTCTTGTTTTCACCATCTTTTGACCTGCAGCAGTATAGTCAAAAGTACTGGCTCCTCCTCAGTTGCCCTTAGAAAACCTGTAGTCCACTTTCTTACTTGTGTCTGTTGCTGTTTCCCTTCCAAACTCCTTACCCAAGTCTCCCAAGCACCCAGCACTAGACTTGGTAAATGCAGCATCATGGATCATTCATGTAGTAAAATCCAGCATATCTCCATCTGGCTATTAGGATCATGACCTCTCTGAGGGCAGTGACTGAGTACTATTAACTGCAGTACCATGGTGGGCCCAAAGAAAGTTCTTAGTATGTGTCTATGAACAAATGACTGATCAGAACCAAAGGGTCCCCTGAAGTCCACCTTGATACCCACACTCTTGGAGGAAAGCTGCCCTTTGGGAATAATCCAATTCATTACTATTGTATTATTTGATAATATAAACTCACAATTGCCACTATCTTTATTCCTGTGGTTTTAACCCCATTTCAGGCCAGTGGGCAAGAGAAATCTTCAGAGTTATGCTCATCTACAGATATAACACCCTCACCCATACAGGGCCAGGATGTTCACACCATCTTGGAGAATGCAGCTTCAGGCCAGAGAGGCACCTTTGCTTATTCTTTCAATAGATATTAACTAAGCACCTTAGGTTCTAGATACTGTATAGGGAAGCCTGGGGGAAAACCAAATGCAATGCCTGCCTTCCTAGAGCTTGCAGTCTAGATGGGAAGAAAGGCGTTCCTCAAGCAATTGCTGTGATAACCATGACAAGTCCACAGTGTGCTGTAGAGTATCTGGGGGAGGAAGTTGAGTTCCGAAGAATGACTAGGAAATAACTGGAGAAAAGGGGGATAGAAAAGTCTTCTACATGGAAGGCAAAGCATATGGAAAGGTCACATGGCATGGAGGAGCAAGGAAAGTAAGAGGAACTAAAATATGACCTATGTGACTAGAGCTGAAGAGGGAGGAGGAGCCAGTGTGGGATGAGCTGGAGAGGCAAAGGGTCCAAAGCCTGTGAAGGAGTTTTGCCTTTCCTTCAACAATGGGAGGTCAAAGCTGTATTTGTACTAGGAGAGTAAATACCACCCAGATAACTCAAGCCATTGACAAGCCCTCTGAGTGCCCCATCATTAAAGGTTTGTCCCAGGTGTCTGGTGCTCTGAAGTTATCAGCACAAACTGCAAAGGAAAACTTAAACCACTAGAGTGACCAGAAGCAGTGGACACCCCTACCACCCTGCCTGATTCCTGAGTATCTATAGGAGTAGAAAACCAAGGTTAGCCTTAATGTGGCTATGGACACATAGACTTCACCTAGAAGAGCTAGATGATATAAATGGTCATGTTCCAAGGCCAGCATTTAGCACAGAAGAATCTGCTTCCCTTATGGCTGACTCCAAACTCCACCATTTCTCCAGGGCCAGCTCCATGCACCCCTATGCTTCACAACAGGCTGTCTTGCATGCAGTGGCTAGTGTTGGCCTGCCTAGTGGGTTTGTTCCCTTTCTACAAGGTTCTGGACTCCTGGTTGTAAGACAATGGAACATCTATGTTTCCTCTGCTATACACAGCTGACTTATCAGATCTGTAGACCCTGATGGTCATGGAGTCCAGGCCTCATCTACTTGCGAATGATTTTGCTCTGAAATGCTGGGTGAACATGAGCCTACAGACAACCCTCTACAATAGACAATATTCTTTGTATATTGAACTGCAATACCTGGTCTTTCCTCATTCCCCTCTCACTCTCCTCCCTGAATTCCAGACAAATGGATCTCTTAGTTCCTCTAGCATTTCCAGCTCTCTCCTGCCCTGGGGCCTGTGTCAGGTAGCTCCTGTCCAAGGATGGAGCAGCCAGGTGTCAACTACTCTCCAGCTCAGTCCCTCCCATCTGTCCTGCTCTCAGTTTAAATGTCTACTCTATCCAAAGGTGGTTTCCATATCCACCTCCATTCTCTAATTAATTACATTTCATTTTTCTTCCTAGCACTTGAGTGCTTCAGAGCACTGAGTATTTTACACATGGGTGTTTTCAGGGTTTTTTGTTTGTTTGTTTCTTCAGTTTGACTAACATAGGGCAGGGAGTGGTCTTTCTAGATTCCCAGTGGCTCCCCTCCCCAGGACCTGGTACCACCTAGGCTCTCCATATTTGTTGAATGAATGAATGGGAAACCATACTGGGAATGGGGGGGGGAGTAAACATGAGATTTATCCATTTATTTACTTACTTGCTCATCATTCACTTTCAATAATAGTATTTCAGCTACTTCTCATGAAAACCAAGCAATCTAAAATTAAGATTCCTATGTGTCACAAATTCTGAACTTCTCTCCAGATTCTACACACTTTCTAAGTAGCCCAGCAAATGCCCTTATAACTCACTCAGTTACTCCCAAGGCTTCTGGTGTTTCTGCTTGGGTCAGCTCCACTGTGTATGAGTCCACAGGATTCAGATTCCCAGACTCCCAGCAAATGAATGCAGCCTCTTCACAGCTCCTTATCTCTTTGCTTTTTATAATGGGAGGAGATGGGGCTAAAGGTAGGAGAAAAAAGAGATGAAAAACCATTATGTTCATTTCTAGTCATTTTGTTCAGAGCTGTGGACAAATATCTTAACCACCCTCTTCCTCCCACAGAAAAGATACAATGCAATAAAAAGCACCAAGAAGGGCTTGGGTATGTAGCTCAGTGGTAGAGCACTTGCCTAGCATGCATGAGACGCTGGGATCCATCCTCAGCAACACACACACACACTCACACACCACAGCACCAGGGAATCCCTGTTGATATTCTTGGAGCAGAGGATATCCTAATGCTCAAATGTCAGTGTGGCCAAGTATAACATTTTTTGAGATCAACCATAAGAAAATGTATCTGCTGTGTCAGGCACATAGATTTGGTGTATTAAATAAAACCACACACATATAAGAATCACACAGCCCTTTCTGCCATTTCAAATGAAAACATGAGCCCTATTACCTGTAGAAACCTGTGCCCTGGTGTACCCTGAAATAAAAACCCTGCTATAGAAAATAAGTGGTCCTCATTACCTGTCATGTATATTGCACGCTCGCTGGAAGGACTGGGGCCAGCTCTGTTCTGAGCAATGACCCAAAATTCATACTGGGTATTTGGTTCAAGGTTTGCCACTGAGCAATATGTTTCTTTGACGGTCACTGTAAACTCTGGGGGGGAAAAAAAGAATTCAACCTTTAATAGGCCAAGTGGCTCCAAGTTCATTATGCTGAATTCCACTGTAGTAGATTATAAAACTGGCTGCAAATTACACCCATCCTTATATGGATGGCTCTCTGCAATGTGACTTTGTTGTTCCTCCTTTTAAGAGGTTCTTTCTTGCTATTATTTAAAACTGGACTTACCTATTTGACTTGCTTCTGGGACTTGCTTTCAATGATAAGGCAATGACAAATATGATATAAACAGAGGCTTGGGAAGTGCTAGTGCACAGGGGCTGCTAGGAATGCTTCCACTACATGGGAACAAGTCCAAGCCCGTCTCTTGGAGGTTGTGAGACAACATGGAACAGCCCTAGCACCCAAGCCATTGCAGCCATCCCCGGTGAGGCACTAGATTAGTGAGGTCACCCTAGACAATCCAGTCCTACTCAAGGTGGCTCAGACCAGAGTTGTCCAGTCAACCCATAGAGTTATAGGAAATCATAAATGTTTTTTTATTTGAAGCCACTAGGTTGCAGGGTAAGGGGGTGTATTATTATGTAGCAAAAATGAAATGATAACAACTCCATTCCTCCTCAGAAACCTGCAAGGCAGTGATAACTCAAATCCACCATTTGATACCAATTCCTTTATGACAGCAGGGTCCATTTAAAAGACCTTCAAAAAATTTCCACGACATAGCCCCCACACAATGGCCTCTGCAAGTCGGCAGAGGGTGCTAGCATGGTTAGTTTGTAGCAAAAGCTGTGATTATTCAGGTTTGACTTCCTTTGAACTTGTGATCCTCCCTCTGCGTCCAGAGCCGGTGGGATTACAGGTGTGCAGGTTTGACTTCTTGATCCCCATCCTCCCTTTTCCTTTCCCTTAAAGTTCTCTTGTTCATATGATCCACCCTCCTCCTCTCTCATCATCACATAAACTTACTCAAGAATTTCACTTCCTTCCTGGTCCCTGGATAGAAACATCATCCTCACCTTCTGGAATTCAGAGCTCTCCACTTGCATGGCCTGGTATGGTAGGCAGGGAGCCTTAAGACCTGTTCTCACCCTGGTTCTGCCAAACTCCCTGGGTCCACACAGACAGCTCATTTCTCTCTGGGTCTCAGTCAGGCCCCAGCTTGCCTTTCTGCCATACTCTGGGCATTCCCAGATGCTCTACATTCAGACTCCTCTCTTCTTCACCATCCCAGCTGCCAAGAAGGCAGTGTCTGGTCCTCTGAGAGGCCTGAACCATTCCCATGGATGTGAGCATATTCCTGGTAGAGCCTCACCTGCTTGGTCCTTTCCAAGTGAGCTGTCTTGCACTGGCCGGTAGGATAGCTGATAGCTCTCCACAGTGTCATCAGAGTATAAGCTCCAGCACACCCGGACCGAGGAACCTGTAGCTGAGTTGGGGGCCTGTGGATTTATCACTGGAGCAGAAGGAGCTAGAAAAGAAAAAAATAGAACAACAGCAACAAATGAGGAGGATTAGGTGGTATGAGATGGGAGGGGCCCCTTTTATAGGATCATTGATTAGCAATCCCCCAATGAATCATGATCTTTGGGAGCCCAAAGTGGAAAAGAATGGAGACACAATGCCTTCCAGCCATGAGCCTGCAAGAACAACCAGGGTACCCATTTTGGATAATGCAGATGAGTTTGGGGGGCAGGGGTCAGTGATAGGGTCTCAGGTTGGGGTACAGTTTGTATATCCTCAGGTTGTGGGTCCTCTGGCTCTTCCATGGCATCTGAAAAGACAGGACAGCCAGCCCTGGAGTGAACAGAGAGAAAGACTTTAGCTGAGTTGCTCTGCTTTTCCTGAGGTAGGGGTCCAATGGCCATTTCCCATATGGCAATCAGAGAAGATTGGAGTGGCTATATTGTACTTTTCAGAATAAATTTCTTCAGAGTCTAGTCTTCTCTGTATGTTAATCCTTCTTCCACCTCCATCCCAACATACTCACAACACAAATGAGAAGAAAACCAAGTAATGCTTTTTCTCTGCTCTTCTTCCATGCCAGCACCTCCCTTTACCCCAGTCTTTTAAGAATGCCCTTAGTTTCAAAACTTTAAAAAATATATTTTAATTGTTAATAGACCTTTATATATATATATATATATATATATATATATATATATATTTATATATATTTATATATATATATATATATATATATATAGAGAGAGAGAGAGAGAGAGAGAGAGAGAGAGAGTGTGTGTGAGTGAATTGTGGGTGGACACAATACCTTTATTTTTAATGTGGTGCTGAGGATCGAACCCAGTGCCTCATGCATGCTAGGCAAGCACTCTACCACTGAGCCACAACCCCAGCCCCTAGACCTTTATTTTATTTATTTCTATGTGGTTCTGAGAATCAAACCCAGTGCTTCACCCATGCCAAGCAAGTGCCCTACCGCTGAGGCCCAGCCCAGCCCCGGTACAGTTAATCTTAAAGGAGCTTATCTAGCTCATCCTTTCCTTCCTGTCCAGAAACTCAGACCACAAAGTGACAAGGGTAAGGAGGGAGACAGAGAACCTACATTCCAAGAGGACAAAGTCCAGGGTCCCAGAAGATGCCCTTCTCTACACTGTCAAGAAAGCCCAACCAAGAGATGCAGTGTAAGAGGAGGGATGATTTGGGAGCTTTCAATCACCCAGGATGCACCAGCTGCAAGCAGGAGGGGAGTCATCTCCTTGGGATCCAAACACTGAGGAAAGTGTCAATGCCTCTCAAGTGCTAACTCGTACCTTTGTGGCTTTCCATCCAAATGACTAGGCCTGATTCTTTGGGTAGCACCCATCCTTAGACAAGAGAAAGAACCATCCAATGAACATCATAAATCAGTGAAATCTTCTCTTGACCCAGTAATTCTAAGAATGACCCCAAGATTTGTGGTTAAAGATACTCATCACAGTATGCTTTATAATGGCAAAACCTAGAAACATTCTAGTCCCCAACAATTGAGCATTAAGTAAAAAAGATTAAGGTACATAGCCATTAAAATGATGATGAGGAAGAATCTATCAATGTGCAAAAATACCCATCATAATTAATTTACTAAAAAACCCCAGCAGATTACAGAACAAAGTCATTTTATTTTTATAAAAAATCTGCAAATAAAACCCTAAAATGATATATACAACATTGTTTGCAATGTTGTTGGTGGTGAGAAAGGGACGGTGTGAAGTTAAAAAAAAAAAAAAAAAAGCTCAGTTCTAGTATTATCCTTAGAAATAAATATTACAATAATATTTTTTGAGAGCTACTTGGCACCATGTAATGTGTTGTCTGTGCATTACCTCACTTAATTTTCACCATAGTCTTATAATCATGATGATGTTCATTTTACAGGTGAAGAAACCAAGATGACTCAGAGAGGTTAGGTAAATTGTCCAGAGTTACACAGCTAGGTTGGGATTCTCACCAGCTCCATAGAATTCCAAAGTTTATTTTTTAGCTACTCTGCTAAAAACAGCTGCTCAGGAGCAACATAAACACAACATTTAAGGAAACTAAATTCAGACTTCTCACTTTGTCTAAATTAAGCAGAAAAGCAGGTGTTTAGAAAGTTAGGCAGACTTTACACAGAAAATATTTCAAGGTTGCCTAGAGCCAGATGTTGGCACCTTGGATAGATTAGCCTCTCTTCTCATACTTACATGCCATAAATCAGAGTAGTAAGTTGGGGGGGAAAAATACTTATTTCTAAATCTTCGACTTTGTAGACATCAAAGTTTCTCACTCAAAGGTCAAGGAGTCTTTAGGGTTTTCTCCAATAAGATTAGGTTATATCTACAAAACAGACAATTTACTTTTTCCTTTCCCGTGTAGATACTTTTATTAATTTTTCTTGTCCAATTGTTCTGTCTAGGACTTCTAGTACTATATTAAATAGACTATTGAGACTGGGCATCATTGCCGTGTTCCACCTCAGAGACAAAGGCTTTCTGTTTTTCATTTTTAAGTATGAAGTTAGCTGTGGGCTTGTCATAAGTGGCCTTTATTATATTGTGGCACATTCCTAATTTGTTGACCGTTTTATCACAAAAGAGTAAAATGTCAAATATTTTCTTTTCATCTTCTGACATGATCCTGTGATATTTATCCTTCATTCTGTTAATGTGGTCTATCACATTTATTGATTTGCATATGTTGAACCGTTCTTGCATCTCAGAGATAAACCCAGTTGATCATGGGTTTATCTTTCTTTTCTTTTATTTTCCCTCCTTCTCTTTCTTTCTTTCTTTTGTTTCTTTCTTTCTTTCTTCCACCAGGTATTGAACCCAGGGGCACTTAACCTCTGAGCCATATCCCCAGTCCTTTTTACATTTTTATTTTGAGACTGGATCTCACTAAGTTGCTTACAGTCTCACTAAGTTGTTGAGGCTGACTTTGAACTCACTATCCTCACAGGCATGCACCACCAAGCCCAGCATATAATCCTTTAAATGTACTGTTTAATTCAATTTGCTATAATTTTGCTGAAAATCTTTTTTATCTGTGTTCATCAGAGATAGAGATGTGTGATTATTTTCCCCCTTATAGTGCCTTTGGGTTTGGTAAGAGGGTAACGCTGGCCTCATAAATGAATTTCAAAGTGTTTCTCCCTCTTCAATTTTTTGGAAGAGTTTGAGAATGATTGACATTGATTCTTCTTTAAAATTTGACACTGAAGCCCTCTGGTCATGAGCTTTTCTTCATTGGGAGGTTTTGATTACTGATCTAATCTCCTTACTTGTTAGTATTCTGTTCAGATTTTCTACTTTTTTGGCAGTACTGAGGATTGAACCCAGGGCCTCATGTTTGCTAAGCAGGCACTTCTACCACAGAGCTATAGACCTGTCTCCAGATTTTCTATCTCTTCATGATTTAGTGTTGGCAGTTTTTATGTTTCAAAGAATTTATCCATTTCTTCTAGGTTACTCAATTTACTGGTGTAGAAATCTTCATAGTATTCTTTTATAACTTGTTGCATTTCTGGCCTCGGTTGTAATGTCTCCTCTTTTATTTCTAATTGTATTTATTGGCATTATCTCTCTTTTTAGTCAACTTTGTGTATCTATTCAACTAAGAAACTCTTTCATTAATTTTTTCTATTGCTTTTCTACTTTCTGTTCCATTAATTTTGGCTCTGGTACTTATTATTTCTTTCTTCTGTTACATTTGGAGTAGATTGTTCTTTTTCTAGTTCTTTAAGGATTAAAAGATAGGCCATTTATTTGAGATTCTTTTTTTTTAAATACTTTTTTAGTTGTCAATGGACCTTTATTTTATTTATTGATATGTGGTGCTGTCAACCCCAGTGCCTCACACATGCTAGGCAAGCACTCTGCCACTGAGCCCCAGCCTCAGCCCTCTTCTTCTTTTTTAATGCAGGTACTTACTGCTGTAAATTTCCTTTATACTACTGCTTTTGCATCCCATGAGTTATGGTATGCTGTGTTTCATTTTCATTTGTTTCATATTTTTTAAATGTCCTTTTTGGTTTCTTCTTTGACCTATTGGTTGTTTAGATGTGTGTTGTTTAATTTCCACATATTTGTGAGTATACACAGGCAAAAAGAATTAATTTTCACCCTTACATTATACTGTACTTAAAAATAAACTCAACATGTATTAAAGACTTGACTATAAGACCCCAAGCTATAAACTCCTCAAAGAAAACATAAGGGGAAAATTTCTTGACATTGGTCTTGAAATGAATTCTTGGCAAAGGGGCTGGGGTTGTGGCTCAGTAGTAGAGTGCTTGCCTAGCATATGTGAAACACTGGGTTTGAGTCTCACACCACATAAATAAAGGTACTTTAGTAACTAATAAAATATTTTTTTAAAAAATCTGTTTTTTTTTTTTTTAAAGCACAGGTAAGGGGCTGGGATTGTAGCTTAGTGGTAGAGCTCTTGCTTGCACATGTGAGGTACTGGGTTCGATCCTCAGCACCACATAAAAATAAATAAATAAATAAATAAATAAATAAATAAATAAATAAATAAATAAAATGAAGGTATGTTTAAAAACCCACAGGCAATAAAGAAAAAAAATAGACAAATGTCCGACTACACAGCAAAGGAAACAATCAACACAGTGAAATGACATTCTACAGAATGGGATAAACTATTTGCACAGTATTTATCTGATAAAAGACTAATAATCTCCTACAACTCAATAGCAAGCAAGCAAACAAACAAAAATAAGCCAGATGAGGTGATGCACACCTGTAATCCCAATGATTTAGGAGGCTGAGGCAGAAGGATTGCAAGTTCGAGGCCAGCCTGGGCAACTTAGTAAGACCCTGTCTCAAAACAAAACAAAAAAAATTTTAAAGGACTGGAGATATAGCTCAGAGATAGAACATTCCTGGGTTTAATCCCTAGTACTGTATTAAACAAACAAACAATCAAACTCCAAATAACTACATTTAAAACGAGCAAAGGAAATGGATAGACATTTCTCCAAAGACATACAAATGGCCACCAAGTATACAAAGAAGGTGTTTAACATCCTTAATCATTAGGGAAAAGCTGATCAAAACCACAGTGACACATCAATCACCTCATTCCTGCTAAGATGGCTATTTTCACAATACAGAACACAAAATATAACAAGTATTGGCAAGGAGACAGAGTATTATTGTTATTATATTATTATTTATTTTTTGATATTAGAGATTGAACCCAGAGGCACTTTACCATTGAGCCATTTCCTCAGCCCTTTTTATTTTTTGTTTTGAGACAAGGTCTGGCTAATTTGCTTATGGCTTTGCTAAGTTGCCCAGTCTGCCCTCAAATTTGGGATCCTGCCTCAGCCTCTCAAGTTGCTGAGATTACAGGTATGTGTCACTATGTCCAGCAAATTGGAACCCTTATACACTGTTGGTGGGAATTCAAATTAGTGCAGCCATTGTTAAAAAAAAAAAAAACACAGTATATTAGTTCTACAAAAAACTAAAAATAGAACTGCCTATGCCTGTAGTCCCAGCTATTTGAGAAGCTAAGACAGGAGGATCACTTGAATCCAGGAGTTTAAGATCAGCCTTGGCAACAGAGTTAAACCATCTGATAAACAAAACAAACAGACAAAAAAAAAAAAAAAAAAAACAGATGATTCAGCAATCCCACTTTTGGGTATATATTCAAAAAATTGAAATAAGAAATCTCAAAGACATATTTGCATACCCATGTTCACAGTAGCGAAGATATGGGAACAACCTAAATGTCCATTGATAGATGAATGGATAAAAAAGTATAATAATTATACACAATGGAATATTATTTAGCCTTAAAAAAGAAGAAAGTCTTACCATTTGTGACAACACAGATGAACCTAGAGGACAGCATGCTAAGTAAAATAAGCCAAATACTGCATGATTCCTTTTACATGAAATATCTAAAGTAGTCAAAGTCTTAGAAACAGAGAATAGCATGGTGGTTGCCAAGGAATGGAGGAGGGAGAAATGGAGAGTTGTTACTCTGTGGATATTAAGATTCAATTATTAGGGGGCTGGGGTTGTAGCTCAGTGGCAGAGTACTTGCCTAGCATGTGTGAGGCACTGGGTTCAAGACTTAGCACCACATAAAATAAATAAAGAAAGGTATTGTGTCTGTCTACAACTGAAACAAAAATTTTTTAAAGATTCAATTATGTAAGATGAATATGTTGTAAAGATGTGCTGTCCAATATATGATTTATAGTAAACAATATGGTATTGCGCACTCTTACTTATATTCAGAGGATAAATCTGATGTTAAATGTACTTTTTTCCTTATTTTTATTGGTGCATTTTAATAGTGGGATTCATTAATATGTATTCACATAACACACACAGTGTAACAATATAATTTGGTCACTATTTTTCCCTATTACCTTCCCTTCACTCATTTTCTCCCTCTTCCTGATCCCTTTCCTCTGTTCTACTGGTCTCCCTTTAATTTTCATGAGATCCTTGCCTACCCCTACCTTTCTTTTCCTTTTCCCTCTCTACCTTGCATATATGAGAGAAAACATAAGTAACCCTCAGCTTTCTGAGTCTGGTTTACTTGGTTCAACATAATGCTTTAAGTTACATCCATTTTCCTACAAATGACATAATTTCATTCTTCTCTATGGTTGGATAAAACTTCATTGGGTGTATATACCATATTTTTTTTATTTATTCATCTGTTGCTGGACACCTAGACTAGTTGGCTACTATAAATTGTGTGACTTTAAACATAGGTATTCATGTATCATTATAGTATGCTAACTTAATTTTTTTAGGATAAATACTGAGGGGTGGTATAGCAAGATCATATGGTCTTTTGAGGTATACCCATACTGATTTCAGTATGATGCTAACTGTTCTTTTTTTTTTTTTTTAAAGAGAGAGAGAGAGAATGAATTACATTTATTTTTTAGTTTTTGGCGGACAAAACATCTTTGTTTGTATGTGGTGCTGAGGATCGAATCCGGGCCGCACGCATGCCAGGCGAGCGCGCTACCACTTGAGCCACATCCCCAGCCTTGATGCTAACTGTTCTTAACACACACATATTCTCCTGGAAATCTGAGCTTGCTGTGAAGTATGTACACAGGTAAGATACATACCTGGAATGGTGTTAATGGATCCCATCAGCTGCTCCACATCAGAAAAGTCCAAAGTCTGGTCTTCAAAATCAGGCTGTGCAGAGATTTCCACATCTGTTTTGGTTTTTAGGAATTTCCCAAGTCTGTTGGTGTTAAAACACATGCACACAAGAATGGAGGGGGACTGGGCTGCAGTTCATTGGAAGAGTACTTTCCTAGCATGTATGAGGCACTGGTTTCAATTCCCAGCACCACATATAAATAAATAAAAAATAAAGGTCCATGTTAAAAACAAAAAACAGGACTCAGGGGACAATCCTTAGGGTGAATCTATGGTGCTGATCCCTAGTAATAAACTAAAGAGACTGCTGAATTTTCATTTATTAACATGCTGCTGGTTTCCTTTAACTATCTGACTTGGTGACCCCCCTAGGAGGTCACCAATGAGGATAGGTGTGTTTTAGTCAGCTTTTTTGCTGCTATGACTTAAAGACCTGACTGGAAGGAAGAGGAGGAGGAAAAGTTTATTTGGGTGCTCACAGTGTCAGAGGTCTCAATCCATAGAAAGCAGGCTCCATTCCTTAGGGCTCAAGGTGAGGTTGAACATCATGGCAGAAGAGTGTGGCAGAGGGAAGTGGCTCACATGATCAGAAAGCCAAGAAAGATCTCCACTTGCCAGATACAAATATATATCTCAAAGCCACAGCCCCATTACCCCACCTGCCTTCAGTTACCATTCAATTAATCCTATTAGGTGATTAAAACACTGATTGTGTTAAGGATCTCATAACCCAATTATTTCTTCTCTGAACCTCTTGCATTTTCTCACCCGTGAGTTTCTAGGGGACACCTCACATCCAAACCATAACAATGTGGGATTGGTTTATGCCTACAAGGGGAATGAGAAAATATAGGATTTTGTCAGAGGTTTTGGGAGGACATCTTCTGATGAGATGCATCTCCACACCTTCTGGTGGATCTCAGAATCTAAACTGGAAACCCCCACACCCACATTACCTGAGGCTCCGAAAGGTACAGAGGGTTCAGACCCTAGGTGCTTTCTCTCCACTTGGCCAAGTACCCTCAAGTTGCTAATCTTAGGGCTCTGGGTCTTCTCAACCTACTTCCTGGCAGACACAGATTTTTAAGTGGCAAAGCCAGAATTTTAAACCAGGTCTATTTTTGCTCAAACCCTGTGTATAACCCTGACATAATTAAGTTTGTGTATTCACATTGCTTTATAGACATTGTCTTACTAGGTTTTCACAAAACTACCCTTGTTTGTACATAGGGAAAGTGGGTCTTTAGACTGGTTGGACCTGCCCACAGTCCTAGTATAGCAGGGCCTAAATTCCCACCTCTCTGATTCTAAGTGTGTGCATTCTGCAGCCTCACAGTCTGTGTTCTAGAACATCTGGGGATGATGGAAGTACTCTACAGATCTCAGTCCTCCTGATAAAATGAGGGGTTTGTGGAGGAGATTTGATCACAGATGAGCTGGCTGGGCCTCAACATTACATGCTCCTTCCAGCCATAAGATTCTGAAATTCAATACTAGAGGGCCCTCATGATCCCACACCATCATTCTGAAGCCAGTGCTATTTTACCCATAGGATCAGGCACAGAAGCTAAAACTAGAAGCATATAACCCAGTGGAACTGAGTCTAGAGGTGAAAGGAACAGAAAACAAAAATAGATGTTAGAACAAAAGTATTACCTGTCAGCCATAGCCACTGCATCCTACAAAGGAAGGGAAAAGGAAAAAAAAAGTAACTGGACTTTGGAAATAAATTTCCTTTTAAAATTGTATATGTTTTTTAAAAACTTGGAAATTAGGAAAAGGAAAAAAATCAGCCATACCCACATCCTAACAAAGCCACACTTATACCTGTGTGTTTTTCTTTACACTATTGCTTCTCCCCATCAATAGTACGTAAGCACTTTTCATGTCACAAATGGTCTTTTGGACCATTGATTTGAGAGACTGCAAACAATTCATTGAATGGAGACTCCATCATTTACTTAACTGTTCCTCTATTGTTGGACATTGGTTGCTTCCAATCTTTTATCATAAATAGTGGTGAGTAAAATAATTTCATGTGTATCACCCTCCACATTCTGGATTGTGTCTTTGAGACACAGTGGCACTGTGGAACAATTGATTCAAAAGGTATTAAGTGTTTATGGCTCTGATGGGGCCTTCAAATTGTTCTCTGGCTTTATTCATGGACCCATGTCTGGAAGGAAAGAGGTGTGACTTGGCTTTGAGGGGCAACTGTGGGCTTGGACAATGTCGGAGAACACACCCAGTAACTAGGAGGCTGGAGGTCCCTTCCCCACATCCTGAATACCACATCTACCCCATAGTCCTATGGGGCCTTATGAAGAAAAGGGACCCTACCTCTGACTGACATTTAAATTCCCACAGCCCTGCATGGGGCTCAGATCAAGTTTAATTCAACTGAAATAAAATTAAGAAATGGATTTTTTAAGTTCATGTCTGAGTTTATGAAGTAAAATTTGTAATTACTACTCTTGTAATGGAAATTTAAGGTAACTTTTTATCCTGGACAACTTTTTCCCCAGAGCTCCAAGAGGCCATCTCAGGTGACCATAAAATGCTCAGTACACTATTTTTGCTCAGCTCCAGGTTAAGGGGACAGATCTCTGGGTAACCAGAACAGAGGAACAAAGACTGGTGCTACCTCAACAATGGTAGAGGGGAAGGGTCAGTTGTATATGAGCCAGCTTGGCCATCATGGCAAAACTATGCAGAAAGATGGAGCGACAGCTTTTCCATCATGAATACCCAATGGAATCAAATGAATGCTGACCATAAAAGTCAACTCCAATATCTCCAGATGGAAAGAGAACAGCCTAACCTTCCCTAACCATAACTGTCATTTCAGTTCATGATTTCATTTCTTTCCTGTTTCATTTCATTACTGACCTTTAAGAAATCAACCTTCTCCTCATGACACATCTCCTCTATTGTTTCCATCAGTTCTTTACAGGTGTCAAGGTTCTCTCCACAGCTGACCAGTTGTCCATACAAGGCTTCCAGCTTCTCTTTCTTTTTCTGCCCTAGAGTTTGTATTTTTTCTTCATATTTTTGAGCCAGCGTTTCCAAGATCTCATTGTAATGTAACTCAAAGTTTTGTTCTTGTCTTCCAAAATTCTCCTGTAAGACAGTTGATCTCAACCATCATTGAAGGGCATGTGATGTTGACTAGAGTCGTTAGGAGTAGGAAAATACATCCTCTCAGAGCTGTTTTAGTCCCTCTGTTCCTCTGCTTTGTCATCTATTGTCCTGATGCTGGGGTGAATGCTTGGGGGGGGGTGTCTCCATCCTAGATTCCCAAGAATAATCTTACAAAAAAGCACTGCTGTCTTTCCTGGTGGCATTTTAAATTCTCTCCAGTTTCAGCTATCTCCTATCACCATGACAACCAGCCAGGGAGATTATCAATGATGAATCAGCCTGTTACCGGAAACTTTGACCTTAAGGTGGAAATGCTTGCCCTGAGAGATCCCCACCTATCATTCCCTCCTGAGCTCTTGATATCTCATGATGCTCATTTTTACTTCCTCATATTTGAATCTTACAAACATCAAAATTCCATCTACTGGGATCATACAACTAGGGGAAAGAGGAATAAGCACTGTGGCTAGGTGGCACTCCCTGAAGGATGACAAAATGTAGGAAGCAGAAGAGTAGGTACCTACAGCATTTAATCCAGGAGCACAATACTTGAAAAATAGTAAGTAGAGCATATTGGCTTCTGGTTCTTATTACTTATCTTGGAAACCCAGAAGAGCTTTGTGGGTTTTGACTGATGCCATTCTTGTCAGATGATGAGGACATTTCTGAAGAAGCTCTTATCAATCATTCAGAGTCATTAATGAACACCTACTATGTGCATAAGACTTGCTAAAAATGGTGAGAGAAAGTAATAGATGACTCCCCAGTGTGAATTATAAAAGATGGCCTCGAGTCCTCTCTGAGGATGAAGATACTCTGATCTGTGAAAAGCTGGCAGAACAATATATAATGAGTTTTGTCCTCATACTCCTCCTACTACCTCTAATACCCTCTGCTTTGAAGGGGAAGCTTTGCCCCTTGTGTCTTTCACAGGGGATTAAGGTAATAGTTCTCTTCCCTTTTAAGGTTAAGGTTGAAGCCCTCTTAATCCATGTGAGGTGATCCTGTTGATAATCTGGTGCTGCATTAATAGAAGTAGAACACCCACATGAAGAGGAGAAGGAAAGTCCTATAGTCCTCAACCCTGGTCTACCTTGGCAGGAAGAGTTGGTCAGGCTCTGGTATTACATTGAAATGCTATGTACCTATTAGGGCGCACCCAGGGAAGCATTAATCTTATGAGAATTAGATAGCAAAAAAGGTAAAAAACAACAACAAACAAACAAACAAAAAAACCACTTATCTAAGACAGGATGGGTGTCTTGCAATGGCCTGTTGAGGCAGGCCTAGAAACGGGGGTACAGCCTTGTTCTAGCTCTAGGGGCTAATCTAATCCATGAGCAGAGTTACAGAAGAGCAGCTTCTAGCTCAGTAATCTTGGCTCCTGGATCAAGAGCTCACAGTCTTCCCTATTTCAGAATGGGCAAGGAGACAGGCCTCAAAGGATGGGATGTCCCTTCCAAATTCGGCATGCTAAATTCATAATTTTTTCAAGAAAATCTACAAAATAGCTAACTAGAAAGAGAAAACACATTAACTTATTTTTTGAAACCCATGTAAAGCTAACAGAATGTCTGTGTTTGAGCAGTGATAACTGGCAGAATGAGCATATTACCTCATAAAACAACTAAAAACTCTTCAACAGTCCACACCTGACTTTCTGTGGTAAACATGATAGGTACCCAAAGGCCTGTAAGTAACAATCCCCAAGAACAAGGAACCCTGCCATGTCTGGTGTCATAGCCAGTGCATCAGGTACCACCCAGTGTGTGAGGAGGAGGAGGAGGAGGAGGAAGAGGAAGAGAAAAAGGAAGAGAAGGGGGAAAAGGAGGAGGAGAAGATGAAGGAAGAGAAAGAGAGTAAGGAAAAAGAGAAGGAGTGGAGGATGAGGAAAAGGACACCACAACAAGAACAACAAGCAAGCAAAAAAACAAGGGCAAAAGAAAGCTGTTCCCTTCTTTGACACCAGAGTGCAAATGTTTATCTGTCACTACCTGGTTGACACCATCACGAAGTGTCTTTGTTAAAAAAGTACGGGAGTTCTAAACCACATGCAATTGGTGATTAGGGTAAAGAGACACAGGGAGAAAAAGTAGCCTGTGAAGAAGCAGGACTGCAACAGGGAGATTGTTCCCTCTTTTATCCATTCAACAAATATATAAAGTGCCTGCTTTGAAACATACCTTAGAGTGGGACTGGGGATGAACAAATGCAGAAGACCAAGCCTCCTCACCCAGAGCACACAACTCAGTAGGGAATGCTAACAGGTAATCAGTACCACCAGGCTTATGGCTTGGTGCTAGGAGAGGTCAGAGGAAGGGCAAGGGGAGGGGGCAGTACTGACACCTCACATTTTAAAGAAAAGACTCTCTAACTTCTATTAGAAACAGTTGCTTCCTCGCTCACTGATGGAAGCCATGTGTCTGCCAAGGTCATCAGCCACAATCTTACCTCCACGGTGATGAAAACCTCTTCCAAGTGACTTGCAAAATTTTCCATCTCAATAATCTGCTTTTCCAATTTGTACATGTTTTTGTGAATTTCATCCTGTCCAACAAGCATCACAAAGAAGGTGTTAATGCTGGGCTAGGGTTGTGGCTCATCGGTAGACCACTCTCCTAGTACGTGCAAGGCCTGGGTTCAATCCTCAGCACCACATTAAAAAATAATAATAATAAAGGTATTGTGTCCGACTACAACTAAAAAATAAATATTTTTAAAAAGGTATTAATGCTACATCTGCTCTCCATCTCTCTTGGGGAAGGCATTTTAGATTTATTCCCTGTCTCTTCCCAAGACACAAATGTGACATCAAAACAGAGGACTCAGGAGATCTATTTACCTTGGCACTTTCCAGTGCTTTATTGAGAGGGGTCACTTCATGCTCCTTGTGTTCATCAAAAGCCCTCTCAACAGCTCTGATTGGAGTTTTGCAAGTGACACAAAAAACATCCTCAGCTTCTTCCTCGTCTTCCTCCTCTGGGATAACATAGCATTCGTACTCTTCACTGGCACGGCCATGGGTATACCTGTAGGCTTCCCGCAAGTCCTGGCACTGGCCAGCCAAGCCCCACCCTCCATAACCCAGGTCCTCAGCCTCAGCTGCCTCTCCTCCAAGTCTCCAGTCTCTCTGCTCCCTAGTTGGGTCTCTCCTCTTCATACCATAAGGAAGATATCCAGAAACTCCCATTCTGCTTTCCTCAACAAACTCATCCCCTAACTCCTGTTCATCTTCAAGTCCATATAAATGGACAAGATCATCCACTTCCTCTTGAAGGTCTCTTTGAATCTTCCTTTCCCCTGCCCCTCTTGGGTCCTTGGTCATTTCAGCTTGGACTACTTCTCTTCTCATTCTAGTGTTTTCTTGTGGAATGATCTGCATTCTGTCTTCAGAGTCATACAGATCCATGTTATAAAAGTGGAAGTCCTTAGGGGCAGTAGACCTGTCCAGCCCAGATTCCTCCCCAGCTTCCTCCTCCATTGTTACTCTGGAAACTCTAGGAAGTATCTTTGAACAATCCTTCCTGGACAGTTAATAGTGAATATCTTAGATCCTACAACACAAAAACAAGGGGAAAATCAGTGCCTGAGAAGGTCATATCTTTGGTTTCTACTACTTCACACAAAATATTTTTTTAAAAAAAATTATCTGAGCAGGGCTGGAGTTGTGGCTCAGATGTAGAGCACTTGCCTAGCACATGTGAGGCACTGGGTTTGAGCCACATAAATAAAATAAAGTTATTATGTCCATCTATAATTGAAAATATATATTTTTTTAAAAAGGAAAGCTATGATTTCTCTGGGAGGGTGGACTTTCTAAGCTTTAAGAGAAGAAATTTAAAGAGAAATGTCAATAGATTTGACTAACAAAAGACTCCTATGCATTAAAAAAAAAAAGCCTAAAACCTACAGCTGGGGTTGTGGCTCAGTGGTAGAGTGCTTGCCTAGCATGTGTGAGGTGTTGGGTTTAATCCTCAGCATCACATAAACACAAAATAAAGGTATTGTGTCTACCTACAACTACAAAATAAATATTTTTTTAAAAAGCCTAAAACTTCAAAGAGAAAATAATGGGAAGAGTTTCAGGATATAATTTTATTTTGTTGTTTTTCTTTATTTTACAGTACTAGGGATTGAACCCCATGGTACTTCACCACTGAGCCACATCTCTAGCCCTTTTTGTTTTTTATTTTTAAGTAGGGTCTCACTAAGTTGCTGAGACTGACCTCAAACTTGTGATCCTCTTGCCTCAGCCTCATGAGTCACTGCAATTAAAGATGTACATCACCACAGCCAGCTATTTATTGTTACTATTTGGGGGGTTAAACTCAGAGGTACTCAGCCACTGAGCCACATCCTCATCCCTTTTTTTGCATTCTATATAGAGGCAGGGTCTCACTGAGTTGCTTAGTGCCTCGCTGTTGCTGAGGATGGCTTTGAACTTGCAATCCTCCTGCCTCAGCCTCCCCAGCTGCTGGGATTACAGGCATGCACCTCCGCGCCTAGCTTAATTATTCAGTTTTAAAATGTGTGTAACTCATTGAAAAATTAAGATCTAAATAGATGAATGTACAAGGATAATTCACAGGATTATTACTTTTTATATATTAGCTATAAAAAATATTTGAAAAGCTGTCTATACTTATGAGTAACAGAGAACAAATAAATAAGAAGTCATTTTGCCTTTCCAGTTTGTAAATATTTTTAAAATATAAAAATGATACCTGAGGGGCTGTGGTTGTGGCTCAGCAGTAGAGTACATGCCTAGCACATTCAAGGCCCTGGGTTCGATCCTCAGCACTACATAAAAATAAATAAATAAAATAAGGGTATTGTGTCTAATTAGGAAATAAAAAATATTTAAAAAAAATAATACCTCAGGGGCTGGGGTTGTGACTCAGGGGCAGAGCTGCTTGCCTAGCATGTTCAAGGTTCTGGGTTCGATCCTCAGCACCACATAAAAATAAAATAAAGATGTTGTGTCCACTGAAAAACTAAAAAATAAATATTAATAAATTCTCTCTCTTTATAAATAAATAAATAAATAAATAAATAGAATGAAGGTATTGTGTCCATCTATAACTAAAAAATAAATGTTATAAAAAAAATGATACCTGAAACTGGGTGAGAGTATGATGAGATGAACACCATCATGTGCTACTGATTAGAATGTCCGCACACCTGGAGAACAAATTTGGCAATTTTTTAGCCTAGCAATCCTCTTTTGGAATTCAAGGGGAAACCCCACATACATAGAAAACATTTATTTCTATATATAAAAGTCCACAACAAAAAAATTTAAATAACATAAAACACCTTTTTAAAGTCTTAATGGTTAAGAGAACAGTTAAGTAAACAAGAATATATATACACTGTACAGAATACAAATCATCCTCAAAATATTTACAGAGAACAAATAATTACTTAGAAAAAGACTTATAGTAGTATTAAATAAAATGAACATAATTTTCACTATATGTAATGCCCACTATTTTAATGGTCTAGAAAAATAACAACAATAATAATAGTGCTGGATGCAGTGGCTCAAACCTGTAATCCTAGTAGCTCCAGAGGCTGAGGCAGGAAGATTGTAAGTTCAAAGCCAGCCTCATCAACTTAGTGAGGCCCTGAACAATTTAGTGAGACCTTGTCTCAAAATAAAAAATTAAAAGGATTGGGGTTATAGCTCATAGCACCCCTGAAAAACCAAAACACTATAATAGTAATAGTAAATACACTATTACTAGCTGCTACTTATTAAAAAGCATTTTCTATGTGCTCTTTCTGCGCTATGCAGTATATATATATATTAATATCCTCCCTCAACCCTATGTGGTAGGTAGGGCCGGTATTATACCCATTTTATAGAAGAGGAAACTGTGGTTCCAAGAGGGGACCTCAGGCAAGAGCACAGTAAGTTGTTGAACAGGGATTTGAGCCTTAGTCTATATGGCAGCCAGGAGACAGATATCCAACTACAGGGAACATAATTAACTAGAGATTTCAGTTTTTCTCTAAAACCTATTGCCACATTGCACAAAGGACACACTCCTCACAAACAGCTACCTTCCAATGGCAAAGTGCTTAAGTCAGTGGTTGTTTTTTTTTTAAAGAGAGAGAGAATTTTTTTTAATATTTATTTTTCAGTTTTCGGTGGACACAACATCTTTATTTTCTTTTTATGTGGTGCTGAGGATCGAACCCAGCACCCTGCACATGTCAGGCGACCGCGTTACCACATGAGCCACATCCTCAGCCCAATGGTTTTTAATATATTCACATACGTGTTCAGTAGTCACTGGCACTTTTAGAACATTTCATCCCCTTAAATAGAAACTCTGTACCTTTTTAGTAATCACCCCTAGATTTTCCCCAGCCTAAGCAAACACTAATCTACTTTCTATCTCTACTGATTTTCCTGTTTGGACATTTTACATAAGTGGAATTTTATAATATATGATCCCGAGTGCTCCAGTAGTGCAATTAACACATGGTACTTAGATATCATATATTTAGCATATAGTATTTATATACTATACCTTAGATATAATGTATATAAGTATGTTTTGTGGCTGGCTTTTTTCACTTAGCATAATGTTTTCAAGATTCATCCATGTTGTAGCACACACATATTAGCATCACACACACACACAGAAGTTTTTCAAATATTCTAGATCTTAGCCTATTTATTACTGGATTCTTCATTTAAAAAATATTTTCCCCTATATTTAGTGTGAGGATGGCCTTAGGCCTGAGCCTAAGCAACTCCATTTTTAAAACTCCAGTTTGAAACCTACAGTCTCACCAGCCATACCCACAGAGCCCTCCAGGATGGCCTCAAACAAGTTTCTTCCTCTCACCCTGATAAACAGAGTGAAGCCCCTGGCAGGCTGTCCTCATCTGATAAGAGGGAAAGGCTAGAAGATCAGGGTAGAGACCACCAGACCAGATGTTTCTGACCCCAGGGTAAATGATGTCACTGAGAAATCCAGTGGTAGCTGATAAGGATTAAAAGGGGGTCAAAAGCCCCAAAATTTAGTATAAAAGAGCAAATGAACAGGGATTCAGCCAGCCAAAACAAGGATGCACTCGAGCTGGAGAGCCTGATGAGGACCTGACATCCCATTACTTGTCATTGTTCCTGATCCTCTGCATGATCCTCACTGCTCTCAAACTCTACCGCCTTGTTTGGACTCTGGTGAGAGCCGCAACCTTCTCCTCAACGGGTCCACTCCATGCCAGGAAAAGCCTGCCTTGGTTCCAGATCTGATCACCACAGTCTAAGTGTGCATCTGCTGGACATAAAGCCTAAGGCTTGAGACTTTTGAACTTAGCATGCAGAGGGAATGTCTGTCATTAACCTGTCATGATTAAGTGTGTTTTGCATGCTTAGAATTAATCTAGAATTCTTTGCTGTAAATTGATTACGTCTATTGCTGTGCCTAGCATTAAGGATTGTGGTTTTCTTGATTAAGAACCTATAGAGTGAAATTGTATTGAGTAATTTGAGTGAATAAAGCATTGAAAGGGGCAGAAGTGTGTGGACATTCTTTATTTCTCCCCTCGACTGCATACATCGCAATTTTGCCCCTCGAGACACTTAGGTTGCCTTTTAATTTTCTTGATGGTATTACTTGAAGCACACAAAAAAGTTAATTTGGGGGAAGTCTAATTTATCTTTTTTTTCATTTTTGTTGTTTGTGTTTTTGTTGTCAGATCTATGAACCTAATGCCAAATCTTGCATTCCTGGGGTAAAATCTCACTTGGTCCACGTTAAACTTTTTTGCAGGTTTTTTTTTTTTTTTTTAATCTTTCTCAGGTTTTGGTATTGGGGCAACATAGCTCAGAAAATAAGATGGGAAACATTCATTTTCTTCTTGAAAGAGTTTGTGAAGAATTGGTACTAATTTTTTTTTAAATGCTTGGTAGAATTTACTACCATAGTGAAGTCATATGGTCCTGAGCTTTCCTTGTGGGTAGATTTTGATTACTAATTTAAAATCTTTTCTTACTATAGAACTTTTCAGATTAACTATTTCTTCTTAAGTCAGTTTTGGTGGCTTGTGTCTTTCTATGAAATGCCCATTTCATTTAAGCTATCTAATATATTGAAATAAAATTGTTCATAGTATTTCTCTTTAGACTTTTTTTTGTGGTTTCTGTAAGCTTGGTAAAAATGTCCCCTAAATCATTTCTGATTCTAGTCATTTGGGTCTTCTCCCTTTTTTTCTGGGCCAATTTAACTACAATTAAATTGGTCAGTTTGTTAGTCACTTCAAAGAATCATTTTTTTTTTTTGGTTCTTTGATTTCTCCTGTTGCTTTTGTATTTTTAAATTCACTCTAATATTTATTAATTCCTTCCTTTTGCTTGCTTTTTTTGGTTTGATGTTCTTTTTTCCAGAGTCTTCAGGTATTGATTTGAGATCTTTCTTCTTTTTATTTATTTTTTAATTTTTTTAGAATTTTTTTAATATTTATTTTTTAGTTTTCGGTGGACACAGCATCTTTATTTTATTTTTATGTGATACTGAGGATCAAACCCAGCGCGCCACGCATGCCAGGCGAGCGCGCTACCACTTGAGCCAAATCCCCAGCCCTCTTCTTTTTAAATATAGGTATTTATAGGTGCAGTTTTCCCTCTAAGTACAACTTTGGATGCATCCCACAAGTTTTGATATGTTTTATTTTCATTATTTATTAAGTATCTTCTAATTTCCCTTTAAGTTTCTTCTTGTACACTTTGGTTATTTAGGAGTGTATTGTTTAATTTCCACATATTTGTGAGTTTCCCAAATTCTTTAGGTTATTGATTTCTAATTACATTCTATTGTGGTTAGAGAATATATCTTATAATATTTATATCCTTTTATAATTATTGAGGTTTGTTTTATGAGGTACTATAAAAATGGGCTAGCATAATAATGTTTTATGGGCTATTTTGAAAGATGTTCTGTATGTTCTTTAGAAGAATGTGTATTCTGATATTATTGAATAGAGTGTTGTAGAGATGTCTATTAGGTTCAGTTGGTTTACAATAATATTCACATCTTCCATTTCCTTGTTGATCTTCACTTAGTTGTTTTATTCATTATTGGAAGTAAAGTATTGAAGTTTTCAACTATTATTTTTATATTATCTATTTCTTCATTTATGTCAGTTTTTGCTTCTTGCATTTTAGTGTGCTCTTGATAGGTGCATATACATACATAATTATTATGTATTTTTGATGTACTGATTCTTTCATAGGGATAAATGTCTCTTTTTATCTCTAGGAATTTTTTAAAATTTTAAAGTCTGCTTTTTCTGATGTCAATATAGTCACTCCAGCTTTCTTGTAAATGTTGTTTACATAATATGTCTTTTTCTCTCCTTTTAATTTCAATCTATTTGTATCTTTGAATCTAAAGTGTGTCTCCTATATACAGCATATGATTGGCTATCTTAGTTATTAATTTTTGATATCTATACATTATGACAAGCCTCTCTAGAATTTCTCAATGACAATGATTCTTTGGAGTTAAGTTATTGTGACTTTTTCCATATCACAAAATGATATTTCCTACAAAATAATATATGACACCCCAAAATAAAAGATAACATTCAAGTTAAAGAATGTTAACCTAACAGTTAACATTCCAGTCCTCAACTTTTTAGTAGGAAAGAAAACCAGAGTAAACCAGATTGACATCTACAAGTCTGCTAAGGACTACACATACAACATGGAAGGAAGACAACTTACCATAAAATATTAAGCTACAGTAGAATAGTAACTATAAAGTTGGAAAATTCTAAAGGATACTGTAAGGCAGAGGGAAACATTCTTAACAAGGATAAACTTAACAGGGGTTCAGATCTCATTGAGAAAGTTGTGATTGCAACCCATGTCATGGCAAACAAATTCACTGAGTTGTCCTGGTCAGAGCTGGTCCACAAGGAAGAAAAACAGAGACATCAGTAAACCAAGACTGGGTGGGAATGGAGGGAAAGTGGTCACAAGGCCTCATGAGAGATCCTGAGTCATAATCACCCCCAATAAGCTACTCTCAGCTCTCTTTTTTATTTTATTTTATTTTTCAGTACTGGAGTTGGAACCTACCACTGAGCTACATCTCCAATACTCTTTATTTATTATTTTGAGATAGGATCTTGCTAAATTGTTGAGGTGGCTTCGAGCTTGTGATCCTCCTACCTCACTGCCTGGCTATTCTTAATTCTTGACCCTCATAAACCATATAAGATAATAAATATTTATTTTAAGCTATCAAGTTCTAGAATAATCTGTTCTGCAACAGATCATTATAGATAATATACATTATCCCAGCATAAAAAGTAACTTCCTTTTAAAAATATTTTTTAGTTGTAGTTGACACAATACCTTAATTTATTTATTGATATGTAGTGCTGAGGATAGAACCCAGGGCCTCACACGTGCCAGACAAGTGCTCTATTGCTGAGCCACAACCCCAGCCCCAAAAGTAACCTCCTTTCCACCTGGCTTTCCACTCTTGATACCATTCTTTCTCTCATTTGTTCACATTCAGGCTCCTTCAGAGGGTGGCATTTGTATCACAGGTCTTCAGACTATGTCATGTGTACATGAAACTTTGCAAGGGGTATGCAAGCATGGATGGTTTTAAGGATTTCCAGATGCTCAATCTCACATTTAATCGTTCCCAGAGACACTTGCCTGGGAATGAGTATTTGAGGCTTTATGTGGATTCACTTGGCACAGTAGCCCTTCCTCTCTTTATTATAAAACTACCCTTCGTTCATCCTGAGTATTACATTGCACTATAAGATTTCAATGCTTGGAAATTTAAAAAAACCTCCAGGGGGCTAAATGAAAGGACAATTTGAAGTATTGGTAACAATGTTGAGAGAGTGAATGACATTAATGAATGGGTAAGAAAAAAATTTTCAAGCTAAGTGGTTTCCAATTCTTTGCTTTCAACAAAATTGAAGGAGGATCTAATCAAGTTGTCAGCTGATATATTATTAAAATTTTTTCATGATAGATCACTATATAATTTCAGCATACATTTCAAAAAGAGTTCAAAGAGCTGAATGACATTACTATAACTTGCTTACATTTCCATCTACTTATACAGATAAGCAAGGTCACTCTGTGCTTACATCAACAAAGTGAAAACAGGAAGACAAGTCACTATAATTTCTGTTGCATTCTAGAATAGGTAATAGAATTTTCATTCATGAGCACAAGAATTAAAAAGAAAAATCCTATCCACCTCATTAAGAAGTACATTTCTGTTTTGTTTTATTTTTGTACTGGAGATTGAACCCAGGGTGCTTAACCTCTGAGCCATATCACCAGCCTTTTAAAAATTTTTTATTTTAAGACAGGATTTTATTAAGTTGCATAAGGCCTTGCTAAGTTTCTGAGGCTGGCCTTGAACTTGTAATTCTCCTTCCTTGGCCTCCCAAGTTGCTAGTATAATAGGCATGTGCCATGCACCCAGCTCAGATTTATTTTTGTTTATTAATTATTTATCAAAATTTGTAATGTGTGTGTGTGTATATATATATATATATATATATTGTTATGTGTGACTATAAAAATTATATTGGTAACTTAATTCAGAAGGAAAAAGAGAGTACTATTTAGAGATATATGATTCCAGGAAAATAAGAAAAAAAATTTAAATCTCAAGTAATACATTTGCATTTTTGTAGAAAAATATAATAGATGATCAATAAATGATTTTCTAAGCTTAGCAAAATATTATCAGGACAAAATTCTGTTGAGAATGGAAATGCAAGTTTGAGGAGAAAAAGGAACAATGTAAAATTTCTAATATTATAGAACAGTTTGTTTTTATATTTCTAAGATACTTGATAAAGGATATCAAACTTCCATAGTATTTTTAAGAATCTAATGAATAAATTTAAAAGGGTTATTAAATGGGTTTATTTGAAAACATGAATATTTATGATATCTCAGAAACTCTTTTATAATTTTTAAAATGATAGCTTTATTAAGATATAATTTATATAAGATAATGTTCACCATTTTAAAGTATAGAGTTTAGTAATTTTTAGTGTATTCACAGAACTGAGCAACTATCACCACCATCCAATTACTTTCATCAAGTCAGACTGATGCACAAGGTACCAGATGCCCCATGTCCTGGTCCATGCCAACTGGCACCATCTTTTTCCTCCTCCACTTCCTTTTCTTCCTCCACTTTCACCACCTCCTCCTGTTACCGGTAGCCAATCCAGGGACTCTCTAGATTTGCCTCTGGATTTTCCAGGACCTGGTCCATTGCCTGGGCAAGGAGAAGGGATGAATGAAGATAGGTTTCTAGAGGCAGCATCACAAACAAGTGGCTGCCAGGCCCCAAAGTCTGTACTTTGCCTTCAGAGCATCTATGATTTTTGAAAGTTCTATGACCTGGGTGTTTTGAGGGGTTATTGCTAAGAACCCTGCCCACCATTAGACCCTGGCTAGGGCAGTCCTACTCATCCTCACTAGTACAGTCTGTTCACAGAGCTATACAATTGTGTTTTGAGTTGTGCCAGGGCACATCTCCTTCCCACAAAAAGTCTGTATCCCTGCAAAACTAGTGCTGATCTGGACCAGGAAGTCTCCCCAGCCAGACCCAAAGGTTTGCTAGCTCCTTCAGGTTACCATGCATATCACCTGCACCTTAGCCCACATCTCCCTTCAGTAGTTCCCAAGGTCAGTGTTGCCTTTCAGCTACAGTGTTGCCTTTCAACACTACTTTGTCTCCTCTCACCATGATCAATCCTAGGTCCTTAAGTCCCTTATTTAGTGGAGAATTCTCAACAAAACCCTCAGAGCCTATTGTCCTAAGAGGCTCTGGGTCCTGCCTTCACACTCTAGTATGTCTGATTTTCCAGTTAATCACAATTATTCCCACTGCACAGAAATGATGTCTTATTGCTAATGTCTGCTTTGAGCTCAGACTTGGCATTACATGGAACGGGGAGTTGGAACAGAGACTTTGAGATTAAAAGTTCTGAATAGTTTTAGCTCCGGATTTGCCTCATGCTGAGAATGGAAACAAAAAACTACCTACTGGCCTGTGTGTGCATCAAGAGAGCTAAAACAGACCTGTTCTCTGGCTGGCACAGCCTAGCTAACTCCATGTATGTATATCTCCTGGCTCTTGTTTTTGTAAATCCTAACCAATTCTATAGGACTGGTAGAGAAACCATCTAACTGCTTCCCCCAGTTTGCTCAAACTGCATAAAATTCATTTTTCTTTTTTACATCATTTGTTTATTTCTTATGCCAAATTCAGCCAGCTGGGATCCAGGCAGAGTCCCTGGATTGGCTACTGGTAACAGGAGGAGGTGGTGAAAGTGGAGGAAGAAAAGGAAGTGGAGGAGGAAAAAGATGAGGAGAAAACGAGTGATCTGTAAACAGAACCTGAGAAGATGGGAGGTTCATGCTTCCTCTCTGGGGACCTCTTGTCAGCCAGCAGCAGGTCTCCCAGGCTTAGAAGCAATTGTCTATCCTCACTCTACTTGGGCTCTGACATCTGCTTCTCCTGCTTGGGGCACTCTAGGCTCCATCTGGTCATTCTACAGTTTCCAAAATTCTGGTGCCTACATATTATGGGGAACATGGAGTGACCTGCGAAGTCTGAATCCAAATAGAAGTCATCTGGGGAAACCTGGGGTACTTCTGTGACTCTGCATGACCCTGCTGCATGCAGGGACTGTGGCACTGGGAATCATTCATTGCTCTAGCATGACTGTTCATGGGCCTGGTAAGGAGTGGATTAAAGATAACAGGATGGTGCTAGATACTGGGGGTGGAATGAATGAGAGACAGGTCCTGCTCTCAAGGAGGCCCCAGAAAAGCAAGTGAGTGATGATTACCCCACCCAGGGATGGGGCACAACTTCTCCCTCTTTCCTAGGACCCAGGATTCCTCTCCTTTGTAAAGCACAGGCTCTGGTCACATAGACAAAAATCACAGTTTCTTTCTGACTCCAATATCATACCTGAATGTACCCTGTAGGCAGAAATCTTCCTGAAAACTACCTTGTCTCCACAATTTGCTGACCACGTGCCCTGTGGCTCTTCCTCTGAGTGTCCCTGCCAAGTACAAGTCCAGCACTCTGCTGCTCTGCTCAGATGGAAGTGGTAAGTTCATGTTCTGAGATGTCCTATGTTCTCAGATCCTCATCACTGATAAGTCTTAATTCCCTTAGACATCAGGCACCAGCCCCATTCCCTAGCTCCTCACTCTCCAAGCAGCCTATGGACACCCTCTTCACCTGTGGATACCCTCTGTTCCTTCTGCTCCCTCTCAGTGTCCTCCCTGTAAGTCCCTTCCAGGCCTTGGCCCAGACACTTCTTCCTGTTGAGCATCTCCTCACTACTGTTCCTTAAGCCCCTACCCAGTCAAATGCCTGCCACAGTCTCCACAGAACCACTGCATTCCTGCTGCCCATTAGCATGACCCCCCTCCCCCAACTCCAGCACCCAAATCAGAGACCAGAAGCTTGTCCTTTATGTCAGCCAAACTAATGAATGATCAGTTCATTCTGATTCTGGCCCTGTGTCCTGAATCTCTAGATAAACATCTGTCCTCCCTCCATCTTCACCCCTTCCCAATGCCACTGCCCTCTGGAGTTACACAGTCCTATGTTTGCATTCTATCTTTGCTACATCCTAGCAGAGTGACCTTAGCAAAACTACCTCCCCAGGCTTCACTTTCATGGACTATAAAACAGGTTCATTAACAGTGTCTACCTTATAAGGTTGACACTTAAATGAAATGGTATAAGTAGGTAAATTGCTTAGCATTGTACATGGCTTAAAGTAAGTGCTCAGTTATCATGCTAAGTGAAATAAGCCAATTCCCCCCGAAACCAAATGACAAATGTTCTCTTTGATAGGTGGATGCTAATACACAGTAAGAGATGGTAGGGGAGAATAGAGGTTCGTTGGATTAGACAAAAAGGAATGAAGGGATAGGAGGGGGGATGGGAATAGGAAAACCAGAATGAATCAGACGTAACTTTCCTATAGTCATATATGAATATACGACCAGTGTAACTCCACACCATGTACAACCACAAAAATGGGATTATAATTAGAAAATACCCCATATATGTATAATATATCAAAATATACTCTACTGTCATGTATATCTAAAAAGAACAAGTAAAAATAAAATAAGATAAAATGCAAAAAAGCAAGTCCTCAGCAAATGTTAGCTACTGATATTATTGTTTGTGTTGTGTTACTACTATTATCATTACTTGGACCAGCATCTGGCCAGTTTAGAAGCCTTCTATCTTGTTACTTATACAGGGTGAGGGAACTTCCTTCCTGGACTGGGAACAGGAAGTAAGGGTCCACAGTGGCTGCAGCATCATCTGTGGATACTGTGGGAACACTTGTCCCTTGAAAGAAGTTGGTGATTGGCAAAACAGCCTCATCATAATCAGGCATGGACACTGCTATGGGGACACCCTGCACCCCAAAGTAACAGTTCCCAAGGCTTAGGAGAGATGTGGTATTCTAGGGTCAGAGGGTCCTTAATTCAATTTCCAGATTTTAGGATGGCAAAACTGACTTCCTATGAGGCCAAGAGCCTTGCTTATGGCCAATTTCACATAACAAGGATTTATCTGGCTATTCTGTATCTAGCCCTGTGCTGGCACTAGACATACTGCCAGGCAGATAAAGAGCTTGGATTCAAATCCAGGTTTCCACTAAACCATACTGCCTACAGACTGAGGAGCAGCCCTCTAAAAATAACACATTTCCATGTGCTACCAAGAGAGAGATAATCAGAATTCTGTATTATCTATAAATCATCACAATAAATTCTTTCAAATAGAAGCTGGGATGTGAAATACCAAGTTGAACTCTTAGGAACATTCTTTTTGAATGCTGAGGTAGACAGGAAAGAGACTGGAAAACATTTAACACACATGCTATTGAGAACATGTTTTTCCAAGCCTGTGTTTGCCTTTTGAACACATAAACACAAACTGGTCTGTATGCTTAGTTTCAAAGCAGGAGTTTTGCAACACAGCCCACAATTAATACATATATTTTTTTTTCTCAAAATCTATACTCTTGCACCTTCTTACCAGAATCAAAATTTGGGAAGAAAGGAACGTTGATGATACATTGTCATTTAAAAAGTATGAAATGAAGACTTAGAAAGTAAAGCAATACATCACATTTGGGCAGATTGCCACATCTCTGTGCTATAGTGTCAGTTAAAATTTTTTTCTTAAGTTGTATATGAGAGGTATGTCTCTGTGTTTTAATTTAAAAAGTCTTCCAACAATATTTTTTTAACCTTTTGTGGGTTATGGGCTTGTCTGAGAATCTTCTGAAACCTGCGAATCCATAAAGACACATTTTTGTATATAATTATTGAAGCTCATTCATGTAGCCCCTAGCAATTCTTGAGCTACAGGTAAAGAAAACTGGCTATGAAGCATTAGCTGTACAGTAATGCAAACTGGTTCAGATTAGCTTTTCAGGTACAGCACTAACCTGAAAACACTCTGTGGGAGGAGGTTCTCTGCACCCACAAGAAGCAACTACAATTCTATTTTTCAGTATTTGAATCAAAGAATGAAATTATGAATTGCCAGCATTCACATGCAGATTAAAATTAAAAAAGTATTTATCAACCCAATAGTATAGTATAGTCAGATAATATCAATATCAAACCATCTAGCAAATAGGCCCTGCATTAAAAACATGCTAAAGACATTCCACGAATCATCAGCTTCTCCCTACTCATAACAGCTTTTCAAACTTGGTACCAACTCCATATTCAGTAAGTGCAAATTTCTGCTACAAGAAGTCACAGAAACATTTGCACTGTTAGGTGTAATTTAAACATCTGTGATTTGCCATGATATCCCTTTCCATCTAAAGGAAAGATATTGTACTAACAGTGGCATTTAGTTGAGAGTTTCTAATGATACGGTTTGCGTTAGAATAATATGACTACCCCAAAACTTGCCTGCTAATTTAAGGGTCCATAAATCCTTCTCTTAATTCAGAGGATCTGGATTTCTGCTAGAAAATCGATTCCATGTTCAGCAGGCTTTCTTTCCTGATGACCTCTGCATGCCCTGCAGGCTACCTCTACCAGGATTCCGCAAGTGGGACACCAGAGCTGGATGGTAACATGAACTGGCTCTGGCTGCAAATAGCAACAGGCCTGCTGGGAGTGAAAGTCCAAATATAGACCTGCCACTTCTTACTGCTCACGTGTCATCAGGAGGGGTCACATGCTGTGCTCTGGGTTACTTCATCTACTGTGGGCATTTGAGACCTGTGACTCAGATGGCTGGCCACATGTAGAGGGGTGGGGCTGTCACTGCAAGACCAGGAAGGGTCTGGCAGCCCTTGGGCTGTATTGTATGCCTTTTTCCTGTGCTTTCCCAGAGTGTTCTGAACAAGCACAAACTGGAGGTAATCAAATGCAGTTTATTTTATTTTTATTTTTCTCTGATCATTCCTTTAAAGTGTGTTCAAAGTGGGGATTATTCCTCTCTCTGGATGAAAATCTAGAAGAAGCTATGATCTTCTGTTCCCTTTTAGTTAACACACAGTCTTATGGTCACTTGAAGCCATAGTGTCAATTCAGTAATGGAATATCCAATTCAATATATGAACCAAAAAGCCAAACCTGCTTTGTTAGCCAGTATCAAAATCTCCCCTCTTTTTTTTTTTTTTTGTAAAGAGAGAGAGAGAGAGAGAGAGAGAATTATTTATTTATTTTTTTAGTTTTCGGCAGACACAACATCTTTGTTGGTATGTGGTGCTAAGGATCCAACCTGGGCCGCAGGCATGCCAGGTGAGCACTCTACCGCTTGAGCCACATCCCCAGCCCCAGCTAGGGCCTCTTTAGCAGGAAACCTCTCTGAGGAGAGACAGAGTGAGGTGGACCTCTCCTTCCACATTCCTCCCTGAGCTGCTGAATGTGGGTTCCATTTGAATAAATGCCACAATAGGTGCTAACTTTGGGTTTCTGGGGTCTGGGAGATGCTTAGACCTGAATCTCTTATGGGGATCTTTTATACATCTTGAGAGATCTCCTTCACAGAGACCCCTCTCCTTAATTCCCATCACGAGCTGACAGCTCCTCTCTTCCTGGCAATCTTTTTTTATTTCTCCTCAGGGATCTGGAGGACCACTAGCAGGATCTCTCAGCTGAGGTCTCCTTCTCCAGGTAGGTAGCTCTTTTGGGCAGGATCTAGGTTACTTTTCCTGTTGGCCCACATTTGGATCTAAGACAAAAGTCCCCATCCATGGTCCTGTCAAACTCTGGGATGCAGGTGACTCCAATGCGGTCAGTCCCACTGGCTCTGTTACCAAAGCAGCCAAACCTCTCATTCCAGGCATCATGGGTCCAAATGCAGGAAACATATCAAGCTCTCTAAAGGGTCCCTTTGAGGACCCCCTCATGGGGCTTCAGGCTAGAGGATGGCATGGCAAATCTTCCCCAGCCTGAGCAGTTTCCTCCAGTGAAACTCCTCTAGCACTTTTAATCTCAAATAGCCTCTTTTCTCTACTTGACTCCTATTTATTTCTTCAATTAACTGAGAGGTCTCAGAAGCATGAATCAGGTTCTGGACAATTTCCTTTGAAAGACTGTATATGGTGATCTGATTTTGAATTTTCATATTTATATGTATTGTTTTGAGAGTATTTTAAATACATTACTGCATGTATTTGTAAAATAAAAATATTAGAAGCAAAATATCAAAAGAAAAATTAAGAGAAAATTATGCAAAGATGGATGTGCAAGAATAGAGACCACAGCATTTTGTTTCTTTGTTTGTATGTGGTGCTGAGGATCAAACCTGGGCCACACGCATGCCAGGTGAGCGCGCTACCGCTTGAGCCACATGCCCAGCCAGCATTTTGTTTCTTTTTATTTTTTTAAATGGTCCTGGGGATTGAACCCAGGGCCATAAACATGCTAAGCATGTACTGTACCACTGAGCTACATCCTCAGCCCAACATAGCATTGTTTATATGTGCAGAAAATGGAAATTAACCTATGTTTACCATTAGAGTATTCATTAATTATAAAATGGTCAACCCAATATTTTCAAGTATAAAAAATAATGATGTAGCTACTTATTCTAGTTTTGTTTTTGATGCTGGGAATTGAACCTAAGGTCTTGTGCATGCTAAGCACACACTCTACCACCAAGTTATACCCCAAACTCTATACCTATTTTTTTAAATATGGCAAATGTCCACGATATATTTGTAACTGGAAAAAAACATGTAGACTATCATTTGGTTTAGTACTACAGATGCATACATACATACATACATACATACATACATATAATAGTCAAGGTTCTTTAGAGAAACAACCAACAGGATGTTTACATCTATGGAAAAAGAGTTATCATAAAAAATTGGCTCACAGGTTAAAGTAGCACATACCTGTAATCCCAATGACTCAGAAGGCTGAAGCAAAAGGATCCCAAGTTTGAGGACAGCCTGGGAAACTTAGTGAGATTGTCTTAAAATAAAAAGTAAAAATGGCCAGAGATGTAACTCAGTGACAGGGTGCCCTAGGTTTGAGCCTCAGTAATACATACTTCTTCTTTTTTTCTTTTTTTTTTTTTTGGTGTTAGTTGGATACTTATTTATTTATTTTTATGTGGTGCTGAGGATTGAACCCAGTGCCTCGCATGTAGTAGACAAGTGCTCTACCACTGAGCCCCAATCCCAGCCCCCCTCCCAACCACTTCTCATTAATGGAGTCCCACAATCTGAAATTGGTAAGCTGAAGACCCAGAAAGTAGGTAGCATCTGCAGTCTGGTATTTCTAGTCTGAAGGCTGAAGCTCAAGATTTAGAAAGAGCAGATGTTTCAGTTTGAGTCTCAAGGCAGGACAAAATCTGGAAGCATCAGACAGGAGGAATTCCCATTTAGCATTTTTGAGGTTACCAGACCTTTAATTGGAAGAAGCTTACCCACATTTGGCAGGGACATGTGATTTACTCAGTCTCCAGATTCAAATATTAATTTCATCCCCAAACACTTTCATAGACATCCGGAATAAACTTTGACCAAATATCTGGACACCCCTGTGACCCAGACAAGTGAAAAAACAAAAATCAACTGTCTTACATGTATACACATATGCTATTAAATGTTTATGTCTCCCAAAAACTAATATGTTGAGCCAGGTTGCTGGCTCATGCCTGTAATCCCAGAGGCTCGGGAAGCTGAGGTAGGAGAATCACAAGTTCAAAGTCAGTCTCAGCAGTTTAGTGAGATCTTAAGCAACTTAGGGAGACCCTGTATCAAAATAAAAAATAAAAAGGGCTGGGGATGTGGCTCAATGGTTAAGTGCCCCTGGGTTCAATACCCAGTACCTAAACAAACAAAAACCTAATATGTTGATATTTAATCCTCAACTGAGATGGTATTTGGAAGTGCGGCCTTGGAAGGTGATTAGGTCATGAAGGTGAAAATTTCACAAACAGGATTAGTGCCCTTATGAATACAGTGCCAAAGGGCTCCCTTGCCCCTTATAACTATGAATCAGGAAGTAGGCCCTCACTATACACCAAATTTGTGGTGATTTGATCTTAGACTTCTCATTTTTCAAAACTGTGAGAAATAAATGTCTATTGTTTATCAGTGACTCCATCTATGGTATCCTGTTATAGCAACCCAAATGGATAAGACAAAACACATGCGCCCACGCACATACACACACACACACACACACACACACACACATACACACACACACATACACACACACACACACACACACAAAATGGGAGCAGTTTTTCTTTTGGGTTACTTTATCTTCTTATTTATACCTTTTCTAGTGTCTACTTATAATGGTCACATACATCTTAGGCTTTAAAATATCAACTCTTTATTATAATAGTAACATGTTATTTGGCTTAAACAAAAAAATCAATACTATAAAAGAACTCTAAAGGCAAATATAAACCAGTCATGCATCTTGGTAACACTACTATTAGGTTTGGTATATATTTTTTCTACACTTCTTTTCTTTTTTTAAAGAGAGAGAGAGAGAGAAAATTTTAATATTTATTTTTTAGTTTTCCGCGGACACTGCACTCATGCCAGGAGAGCGCGCTACAGCTTGAGCCACATCCCCAGCCCCTCTACACTTCTTTTCTAAAAATAAACAAATGTATTCCTGTTGAGAGCCACAGCCAGAATGGCCTCTGGCATTTTGCCAGAAGGAATTGTTGAAAGGTGCCACCAGCGAGCCATTAAGATGATGATAATTAAGTTAAGCTGTGTATAATTGCTGTGACTGGATGATGCTGGATTGAAACAGGCTGTGTATTCAGTTGTATATAGACCCCTGCCTCGGGTGCCCACTACTTTTGAGTGCTTGCGGAGTTCCCCTTGAGTTCATGTTGAGCTCTAGCGGGATTCCTGGAGAGTTTACGTTGGTTGGAGAAGTTCAGGTGAAGGGAGTTCCAGTTGGTGTGGTGTTCCTGGAACAGCCGCAGTGGGTGGCGTTTGGGGGAGTTCCGGCAATAAAGGAGTTCCTATTTGAACCTACAAGTGCCTCATGGCGGCTTGGTTTTTTTGTGCCCAGCCAGACTGCAGCATATTCCCTTCTCACAAACTAGCAATTACTTTTATAACTAGAAAGACTCATAGCTTCATTTTGAAAAAAACAAATAAATTAGGAAACTACTAGAAGAGATAAGATATTATAAAATACAGTGTAAGGGTCCGGCGAAGCGTCGGAGACCACCAAGAGACCACTCATGCAATTGGCAGAAGGGGATTTATTGGGGATCCATTCCAGCGCGCTGGGGCTCCCGGCCCACTCAAGAAGGGAGGGCAGCCAAGGAGCCCCGGGCAGGGGTTGAGCAGTGCTTAAGTACACTTTTTGGGGAGGGTGGGGACTTTACACACATCATAGTCTCCTTTAACAAATCATCATATACCCCGGGAAAAATCAAACAACAATTCTTAGACTTGATTAGTACATTCATTGGCGGGAACAGGTTGGGCGGGGGTGATTGGTCACTCCTAAGCGGGGTACACATTCAAACTCATTGGTTTTGGGCCCTGGATGCCTACGTACCAGGCTACACAGGATCCTAAGTTATTAAACAACTAAATGGCCAGTAGGGCATTGTCTTAACTGCCTCAGGAATTTAACCCAGGCTTTGCAGTTTAGAAGCAGGTTTACAATGCCTGGTCCTTTACATTTTAACTCAGGCTTTGCAGCTTAGAAACTTTACCCTTTCAACAGCTCAGAGATAGAGCACTTGCTGAGCATGTATCAGGCCGTGGATTGAATCCCCAGCACTACAAAAAGAAAAAAGTAAACAGATCATATTAACTAAAACAATATATTAGAAGTAGTTTTGGGGGAAATAGATCACTTCAACTAAAAGATTATCTCTAAAGAGGACTAGGTGAGTGTGAGAGCAAGGCCCATTGCCTCCAGGCTTTGAAGGATATTTTCCTTCAAACAGAGGCAGCTTTCCATCTTCAAGTTGCCTGCTACACATTGTGGAGATCAATTTCAGGATGCAGAGATGCCCTAATCATAGGTCAAACTTGGCTCTGTTTTTTTCGTTTGTTGTTCTGCTGCTGCTGTTTAACCTTGGGAACAACAGCAAGGGCAAATCTAGGCTTTCCCAGCTCAAAACTTTCAAATGCTCCTTCATTTGTTCTAGAGTAGCAATCTTTCCAGGCCTTGTTTTGGCCAGGGGCTCCTGGTCCCAGCTCCCTGAACATTCCCTCCCCGCCCTGCCTCCTCTACCCCTTTCAGTGCACTTATAGATGGACACTGCCATGTACTGTACTAGCTAGAGACTATTGGTGTCCTGTTCTCTGCAGCGTAAACACATCCAGCTCTGCCCCCCACCCATCTCTACATGTAAATGGCATTCCTGATACCTCCTTAAACCGGCCATCAGTGGCCAGGTGACCTTGTTTAGCCCCAGTTTATTCTGTATCTTAAGACAAGTTCATTTTCTAGGTCTGTTTCCTTACCTCTAAAATGAAGAGTTAGAACTTATATTGTTTAAACGCTGCTTTGAAGGCAGAAATGTCTTCTTGTACCTCCCCCACCAAACCTCCCCCCAATACTAGTACACACCTGGCAAAATCTTACTGAATTGACAAAAATAAATTTTTTGGTTTCTACCCAGTGCTTGGCATCTAGGCTCAATAAATAACTACTGATTTTAATTGAATGTTTGGGCACCCCACCACATTTGTGCCCATATTCCAAAAGGACTTGATGACAGAAGACGGAAGCAACAGTGTCTCTGTCTTCAGGAAGTTTGAGTTTTGGTGTAGGAGGCAGACCTAGCTCGTCCATTTAACAAATATTTCCCCAACTCCAGTTAAGTGCAAAGGTGGAAAGTGAGGCAAGAGTATTTCCCAGGCTCCAGACCAGATTGCGAGATTGATTTCTGTCCGCCAGGGTCACAGGCAGATGTTTTGACCTTCTCATTGGTTGTCGCAGACCCTCCCTTATGTCAGCTAACCAATCCTGGACGCCCAGCCAATCAGTTGCGGGCTGGGGGTGGGACGCAGAGCTGGACGCTGCGCGGATTAGAGCCTAGTGGAGGATGTCCCGGCCTGGACGGTCCCGTGGTAGGAGGAGCACCGATGCCCGGCCCAGGCGAGCAGCGCTCACGGGACGCTGACCGTCGGGGCCATGGAGGACGAGCAGCCCGACAGCCTGGAGGGCTGGGTGCCACTCCGCGAGGATCTCTTCAGCTCACCCGAACGGCACCAGTTGCGCTTCCTGGTGGCCTGGAACGACGCGGAGGGCCAGTTCGCTGTGACTTGTCACGACCGCACGGCGCAGCGGCGGCGGCGGCGTGAAGGGTCCGCCCCGGAGCCTGCCGGGGCCGCGCCCAGTTGGGCTGGCCTGCTCTCGGCCGCGGGGTTCCGCGGCGCGCACCGGCAGCTGGCGGCGCTGTGGCCGCCCCTGGAACGCAGCTTCCCACAGCTACCGCCCGAGCTGGACGTGGCTGGCTGCGGGGCCGGGGACCGCGGGCGCGGGCTGTGGGCGCTAGTGTGGCCGGTGCGCGTTGGCCTCGGAGAGACGGCGCTACAGGAGCTCTGCGGGCAACTGGAGCGCTATCTGGCCGAAGCGGCCGACGGCTGCGGCGGTGTCACCGTGCGCGACGCGCTCTTCCCCGCGGACAGCGGCGCGGCTGACTGCGAGAGCCCGCACGAGCTCCGGGAGCGGGCCTTGCGCGCGCGGCGGGCCGAGGCGGGAGCGCGGCTGCACCAGGTATGCGCGGCGTCCGCTCCGCCGGTCGTCGTTGGCTGCGCGGGACCTTTTAGAGGATTTGCCGGCTCCGGGGGACGCAAAGACTACCCTCCGCGCGTGCCGAGAAAGGCGCAGGGTCACCCGCGCCTGTGCGGGGCAGCTGGGAGAAACTCGGAGGGACCGCGCATTAAGGCCTGGAGAGAGTTGGCTCATTCGGTTAGGTCAAAGTTTATTTTCAGTTAGGGCTAGGGCAGGCCCTTAACCTTTCTCCCGAAGATACTGGCAGAGCAGGATGTTGTAACCGGGAAAGCCCAGAAATACTGAAAGCAAAACTGAAAATAACCGGTCGCCGTGGCCGTCTATCCTTGGGAGGCTGAGGCAGGAGGATTGGGAGTTCAAAGCCAGCCTCGGCAATTTCTCGAGGCCCTAAGCAACTCAGTGAGACCCTGTCTCGAAATAAAATATTTTTTTGAAAGGGCTGGGATGCGGCTTAGTGGTTAAGCGCCTCTGGATTCAATCCCGGGTACAAACCAAACACACACACCGGAAAATAATCCATAACCTGTAGGAAACAATAGCATGGACTAAATATAAGCAATTGTAGATTCTCTAGGGAACACCAAGAATAGAGACAAGATGTTTTAGAGGATGAATTTACTAAGGAAATAGGTATTTAGTTTTTTAAGTAATAAAGACGATTAAGTGGAAACCCCACAGGAAGTGCACTTTATTCATCAGTTTAGAATGATAACAACAGGAGTGCTTCCCCCCCAGGCAATTTGAGAGAAAAAATTATTTCAGTGAATAAAAAGATTAGGAGAAATTAGGACTTCAATAGCAACAGTTCATTTAAGGAAAGCCAAGGTTTGGTGCCCGTACTCTTACCTTTTCTCATTATTGGACATATTAACCTGAATGATTTTTCTGTAAATTGCTTTGAGGAAGGGAAAGTGTAAGAGAAGAATTCCAGCATATTGCAGAAATCTTAATTACTGTATATTCCTTAAAGCTAAATTTAGGATGAACTTTCAAAACTAAAATGGTTTTATAAATGGAGTTTAGTGGGATCATTTTATACTGTGGGTTTTATGTGTAGCTATCTACACACCTACTAAGCATGTGTTGATTTTACTCCTCCTGCCTTGTACTGGGGATTGAACTCAGGAGTACTGTACCATTGAACTATATTCCAGCCCTTTTAAATTATTTATTTATTTATTTAAAAAAAAAATCAGACAGGATCTTACCAAGTTGCTGAGGGTTTGTCTCACCGAATTGCCCAGGCTTATCTTAGCTGGGATTAGGAGTGTGGGCCACCAAACCCACCTTGATTCTGCATTGTAATATGAGGAAACCAGGGGGATTTCATGCCAGTCTGCTTTTAATCTTCAGCTTGATCATTTCATATCAAACAGACTTGTTTTTCAGACACTTGATTTCTCAGAAGTGTTTTCTCCTTAAATTCCAGCATTTATGTATGATGTAGATATTATTATATCTACATAAAAGTTACACTTTTCCCGAATTGAAGTTTATTCAGGGATGTTATATAGTACTAGTGTAGTTCATACTGTTGAGCTAGGTGCTCACACTATTGTAATGCACCTGTTTACCTGGAACTTAAAAATAGGGTAGAGGGGTGAAAATTTAAAAACCTATCATGTCCATGGAAGTGTATGTAATCTTATTTAGAATAAAAAAGCAATTGATTCTAGAATTAAACCAGTTGATAATATTGCTAGTATCTACAAAATTTAGCTAAATGTTTGACTCTGGAATTTTTTCCTTAATAGCCTTAAGGAATAAGGCTGAAAATTTTCAGTTTTTAATCTTTGCATCTGTGTGTTTTAATCTTGGTGAGGGAAAAGTTTTTTAAATGTTACTATTGTTACCTGGATAAAACTACAGTTGAGATTAGGTCAGATTATTCTTAAGTAGAAAGATGGAAATTGAAGAATTTAAAAATGTGTTGGTTTAGCTGGGTGCGTTAGTGCATGCCTGTAATCCCAGCAGCTTGGGAGGCTGAGGCAGGAGGATTGCAAGTTTAAAGCCAGCCTCAGCAATCTAGCCGGGCCCTAAGTAACTTTGCAAGACCCTGTCTCAAAAATAAAAAATGGCTGGGGATATGGTTCAGTGGTCAAACAGAGCCCCTGGATTCAAAATATACTAAAAAAGAAAACAAACAAACAAAAGTATTGGTTGAGGGGCTGGGGTTGTGGCTCAGTGGTAAAGTGTTTGCCTAGCATGTAAGAGGCACTGGGTTCGATTCTCAGCACCACAAATAAATAAGTAAATAAAATAAAGGTCCATCAACAACATTAAAAAAATATAAATTGATTGAAAACAAATTTGTACCATTACTTGATTTTATTTTTTTCTCTTTTGGGGAAAAGATCATTTCCAAATGAGTTCACCTGGATTACAAATTGCTTGGTGCTCTGTATCAGAAACAGTGCTTAGCAGAGACTAGAGCCATAGTTGAGGCTCCCTGAATAAGTCTACTTTGTGGGTGGTTTCATGGAATATTTACTTTGGGGAATTAAGAGACTCAACTTGCTGAAGAAGTACTTGATGACATCTCTAGAATGTCTTTATGAGCTTTGAAAAAAGGAGTATGATCTCACCAAACCTTTAATTAGAATAGTTAAATGAAAAAATATCCATAATATTGGTCTTGGAGATAAATGCTATTAACAGTTGATGCCCCTTTGGGTCCTTTTCTCTCTGTACTTGGTACATAGTGGAGTTAAAATTTTGTGCTTTGGGGGCTGGGATTGTAGCTCAGTGGTGGATCCTTTGCCTAGCACATGTGAGACACCAAGTTTGATCCTCAGCACCACATAAAAATAAATCATGGGGCTGGGGTTGTGGCTCAGCGGTAGAGTGCTTGCCTTGCATGTGTGAGGCACTGTGTTTGATCCTTAGCACCAAGTTAAAAAAATAAATAAACAAAATAAAGGTATTGTGTCAATCTACAACTAATTTTTTTTTTTTTAAATTTGTGCTTTGCTTTTCCCTCATTAAATATTACAAAATCCGGGCTGGGGCTGTGGCTCAGCGGTAGAGCACTTGCCTAGCATGTGTGAGGCACTGGGTTCAATCCTCAGCACCACATAAAAATAAATAAGCAAAATAGAGGCATTGTGTTATCTACTACTAAAAAATAATTACAAAATCCTCATATTATTAAGCAGTCTTAAAAAAACAGTGTTGAAAAACTACAGTAATAATATTCTGCTGTGGATATATAATAATTTATTTAACCACATTTGTCTTCTTGGGCATTTTGATTGGAAGACAATAACATTTTCATTTTTAATTAGCATTTAAAATTGATGTATTGCTGGGCATGGTGGCCCATGCCTGTGATCCCAACAGCTCGGGAGGCTGAGACAGGAGGATTGCAAGTTTGAGGCCAGCCTTGGCAACTTAGCAAGACCCTTTGCAACTTAGACACTTGAAATTGAGTGTCTGAAAATAAAAATAAAAATGGGCTGGGATGTGACTCAGTGGTGAAGCAACCCTGGGTTCAATTCCTAGTATATAAAAAAAATGTAATCAAGTTGACAACATTAGCTTTCTTTAATTTTGTTTGGTATGATTTTATAAATAATGTGCAGATTTGAGCTTTATGTTTTGGCTTCTAGGTTCTTCAAGGACATGAAAAAGCCAACAACATGGTATCATTGATGAAAATTTATCAAGAGGAAGATGAAGCTTATCAGGAATTGGTTACTATGGCAACCATGTTCTTCCAGTATTTACTGCAGCCATTCAGGGACATGCGGGAAGTTGCAACTTTATGTAAGCTTGGTATTTTGGTATGTTTCCTTATATTTTTTTTTTTATCAGATATCTATCTGTTGTATATTTTTTTTTAGTCACAATTAAGTTTCCATCTGTATTTTACTTTCTTTGGGTTCATCTTGTATTTAATGATATTATAGCTTTATTGAATTTATATTTAAAATTAATTTTAAAAATTGGGGCTGGGGATTTAGCTCAGAGGTTCTGGATTTGCTCTTCAGCACCAATTAAAAAAAAAAGGAAAAATATTGATTAAAAATGAAGGCATTCAATGGGAAAAAAACTCTAAATGAACAGACATAACTTTCCTATTTTTATATATGAATACACAACCAGTGTAATCCACATGATATACAACCACAAAAATGGGCAGTTATATTCCATGTATGTATGATATGTCAAAATACATTCTACTTTCATGTATAACTAAAAAGAATTTTTAAATTTTTTTTAAATGAAGACATTTACATTGGTTATCTTCTCAACACCTTAAAAACTATAAATTTTAAAGGGTTAAACACTTTTTCTGCTGATATATAGGCTTTATTTTATTTTTTGAAGTGAAATGAAAAAGCTAGCCTGTTGCCCAGGTTATCTTTGAATTTTGGATCAAGTGATCCTCTTGCATAAGCCTCCTGAGTGGCTAGGGCTATAGTGTTTGCTACCGTGTCCTGCTTGATTTATTGATGTGATGTTTATTTACTTATTCAGCTTATTTTTCACCTCTAAGGACACCTGGTGATTTATTAGAAATAGTATGAAATTTAAGCAGCAGAGTCCTAGATTGTAATTCAGTAACTTAAACTTTATTAAGGCTGTCATCACTGATTTCACTTTTCCTAATTAGAAAAGATATTATTATTACTGTTGCATCCCAGAGGTGCAAATGAATCTAGAATCCAGAGGAAGTAAGTAGCTTGCCTTGGGTCTCAACAACTAGAATCAGAAGACATCAGAGAGTTTTCTTGATTTCTGCCCCCTGCACTGGGCCATCTTTCCACATGTACTCTCATGACCTCTGCCAGGTTTTTGTATTATAAAAATTGTATTTCATTTAGATGAACTAATGTCACTATAACTTGAAGATAAAGTTGTTCTGTTCATTATTTTGAAAGGCTGTTGTTTGGAGAGTCTTTACTGCCGTGTGTGTGTGTGTTTTAAGTAACAGGATTGTTGAGATATAATTCATAGACTGTACATGTAAAGTGTACAGTTCAGTGGTTTTTAGTGTATTCAGAGTTGTACAACCACCACTACTAATTCCAGAACATTTTTAACTCTCCCCAAACCATGTTTCTGCTAGCAGTCATTCCCATTTCACACCAACCTTAGACTATCACTAATCTACTTTTTGTCTCTGTGGATTTTTCTTTTCTAGACATTTCATGTAAGCAGAATCATGACTGGCTTGCTTTACCTGGCACAGTGTTCTCTTGGTTCACCTATACTGTAGCATGTCTCAGGACTTCATTTCTTTTATTGTGATTAATATTCATTAGAAGGATACACCACATTTTACTTATTCATTTAGCAGTTGATGGACATTTGGGTTGTTTCTATTTTTTTTGGCTATTATGAATAATGCTGCTATGAACATTTGTGTACAAATTTCTGTGTGGACATATGCTTTTATTTCTTTTGTATATGTCCTGAGGAGTGGAATTGCTGGGACACATGGTCATTTAATGCCTAAACTTTTGAAGGACTGCTAGTCTGTTTTCTAAAGCAAGTATATTATTTTATATTCTGACCAGCATAAATGAGGGTTCCAGTGTGTTCACATTATCATCAACACTTGTTATTGATATTCTCATTGATTATAGCCATCCTAGTGGGTGTGAAGTGATTTCATTATAGTGTGTGTGTGTGTGTGCACGCGCGCGCTGGAGATCAAACTCAGGACATCACACATGTGGGGTAAGTGCTCCACACTGCGCTACCTCCCCAGCTCCCCCCTGTAGCTTTGATTTGCATTTCCCTGATGGTTATCCTATATATATGATATCAGTAAATAATGCTTTGTAGACAGAAAATTGAATGCTGGACATCTTAGTTCAGGCTATTGTAACAATATATTGTAAACTGGGTGGTTTATAAAGCAATAGAATTTTTTTTCCCTTCATAGTTCTGGAGGATGGAAAATCCAAAATCAAGATGCTGGCAGATCTGGTTTGCAGTGATAGCTCACTTCCTAGTTTATAGGTGGTTGTCTTGCTGTACCTTCACATGGTGAAGAAAGAGAGGGATTTCTTGTCTTGTGTCCTTTCTATAAGGGTATTAATCCCGATTGTGAGTGCTCCACCCTCATGACTAATTACCTCCCATAGGCCCGCCTCCTCTTACCATAACATTGGGGATTTAGGCCTCAGTATATAACTTTAGGGGTGGACATGAACATTCAGTTCACGGGAATACATGTCATAATCAGGAGTATACAGAGTTTATTGTTTTTTAGGTGATTGTATTTTTTCTCCCTTAGAAAAGAACAATAGTCCTGAAAAGCTAATTGTCATGTCCCTAAAAGAAACCATAGAAACAGCTAACACTGAAAAAAAAAAAAAAAAAGAAACAGCTAACACTGGAGTGCTGTGGATCAGACTCTGCTTTGTGCTTAGTACAGGTCCCATTTAAGCAACTGTGTATTATTATTAATAGAGAGAAACATAACTTTACAGCATTCCTCTCCAAGAAAAGTTATTCTAGTAATGTAAAGTGAAAGTACCCCTTTGTTTATGCCTCAGAGTACCCCTTTGTTTTCTAGGTGGTGCCCAGCTTAGAGCCATGCTCATCCTCAATAAAGGATTGCTGAATGAATGGAAATTTAATTGACTAAGTAGTAATAATGAAAGTAGATATGACAATAAGTCTCCTTTTAAATTGCTAATGGCTGTACACTACTGTTATCTCTGCTCTCTGTAGAAATCCCTGGATGAGGATAATCTGGGTCCTAAAAGGGTAGTTGCCCTGCAGAAGGAAGCCAAAGAATGGAGCAGACGTGCTGAAGAAGCTGTTGTCTCTATTCAGGAGATCACTGTGAATTATTTTAAGGAAACAGTAAAAGCATTAGCAGGTGATAATAAAAAAAACATGCTATACTAAGCTGATTTTCATATTATTAAAAAAAAGTTGAGTGCCTCCTAATAATACCTGTGTTTTCTAGATATTGGGAATTATATAAAATAACTATAAATAGACACTGCACAGTCTGGTGAAGGGAGAGAAATGTTCATTTCATTATATATTCATTCAGCACATGGAAAATGGCGGTGGCAATAAGAGTCAGGGAGAAGAGAAACACTGGGTTTTGAAAGCCTATGGGAGAGAAACTGGGTTTGATCAGGGTGGTCACCAAAGTCCTGTGAGAAGTGATGTGTGCCCAGACATCTGAAGGGCTCATGGAAATTGAGAGGGCAAAAGAGTGTGCTGGATGAAATAGCATTTGCAAAAGGCTCTCTGGCTTGATGGCACCTGGCAGATATGAGGGGCTTAAAGAAAGCCCAGGGGCTGGATGGCAGAGAGTGCAGTGGGAGGGAGAATGCTCGGCAGGAGGGGTCAGACACCAGAATGCTTGGGGGTGGAGCAAACAACTTTTGTCTGATCTTACACTGTTGTTGATCATAGCCCCAGACAGGAAACAACCTCATGTCTGTCAATCAGTTTGATAAGATATAATATATTTATAAAACAGAGAACTATATAGCTATTAAGCACGATTCTCTATATCTGTTTAAAAATATTTTTTTAGTTATACATGGACACATAATATCTGTTTTAAAAATATTTTTTAGTTATACATGGACATACAATAATATTTTGTTTATTCATTTTTTTACATGGTGCTGAGGATCGAATCCAGTGCCTCACATGTGTGAGGCAAGCGCTCTGCCACCACGCCACAACCCCAGCCCTCTATATCTTTTTAAATGAACTATAAAAATCCCCCATATATTAAGTGAAAAAAAGCAATATAAAGCACAATGGTGATTGTAGTTTCTTTTAGTCAGATTATCTATATAGGCCTGTTTGTCTAGGTAGACACAGAAAAAGTCTGGACAGATATGTACCAAAGTGTAAGAAGCAATTGCTTCAGCTAGGTAGATCATGAGCTACTGTTTTTTTTTTTTTCTTTTTAATGAAATACCTGGACTTTTCTATTAATGACCACATATTACTTTTGTGATAATAAAAAATTATTAAAACAAAATTTCTTTAAAAAGAATGGTTTACATATAATAATGGGAAACAATAAACAAAGAATTAGCTCAGAATAAATTTTGCTCTTTTTAATGAGTTGTAATTTTATTTTATTAATTATAATCCAATAGGAATGCAGAAACAAATGGAACAGGATGGGAAGAGATTTGGCCAGGCTGCCTGGGCCACAGCCACTCCCAGATTAGAAAAACTCAAGCTCATGCTAGCTCGAGAGACCCTGCAACTCATGAGAGCCAAGGAGCTGTGTTTAAATCACAAAAGAGCGCAAATTCAGAGAAAGGTAAGATAAAGATAAATATAACTTTGTTTTTAAAATATACTTTTATTTTAGATAGCACCTTTCTATCTGGGTATTGTTAATGCAGTTCTTTTCTTATTCCAAATATCATCTTTAGTAGATAAGACTTTAGAGACTTATGGAAGGTTGACCATAAACTTTCCCTTTGATCAAGATATTTCTGAGATATCTTATTGTAGGATTATAATGACACCTCAATATTGAAGTGGGCAGTTTTCTACTCTACAATCAACCCAGCAATATTTTCAGTTTTTTTTTTTTTTTTTTTGGTAGCGCTAGAGACTGGACCCAGGGCTTCTTCACATGTGCTAAGCAGGTACTCTACCATTGAGCTACATCCCCAGCCCTTTTTATTTTTTATTTTGAGATCAGGTCTTGCTGAGTTGCTAAGGCTGGCCTTGAATTTGCAGTCTTCCTGTCTTACTTCCCTAGTCGCTGGGATTATAGGTATGTGCTATCATGCCTGACTCCAATATATCTTTAGAATAATTAAAGAGATGCTTCATCCAAGGATGAAGTTTTTTTTCTGTGATCTTAGGACTTTAAAACAGAACATTGTAAATACCTTTGTCATCCCAGACTTTTATAAGGAAATACCATAATCAGGTGGTTAATACAACACAAATTTATTTTTTACAGTTCTGGAGGCTGGAAGTCCAAGGTTAGGTGTCTTCAGATTCAGTGTCTGATGAGGGCCCTCTTTCTGGCTTGTGTACAGCCA